>NW_026530347.1:0-287500 GCF_026979565.1 Vidua chalybeata
TCTCCATCCTTCCCCAGCACTCGTGGGTCAGTGGAGAAGTCCGAGCTGAGCACAAAGGTGCAAATGGAACAGCCCGTGCACAGGAAGGCTCGGTGGGAAGGATGATCCAGGAACCATAGGCCTGGCAGCCTGAGCTTGCTCCAGGGGAAGGCCTTGGAGCAGATCCTCCTGAGTGCCATCCCACGGCACCTGCAGGGAACCAGGGCGTCTGCTGGAGGGTGGGAAAGCTCTGTGGAGGGACGGGGACAGCTGGGGCTCCTGGCAGGGTGTTGAGGGCTTCTGTGCGGGAGTTTCGGGGGGTTGCTGCTGGTGGGGTGTTGGAGAAGGAGTTGTGTGGAAGGTGAGAGGTCTAGGCTGGAATTGGAGTCACTTTGAAGGCAGCATCTGTGCTTTGGCACAGCTTTGGTTAGGGAGAGCAGAAAGAATATCTGTGACTTTTCCTCTTCATGCTCCTGATTCTGCTGCAGGGAACAAGAGGGGAGAGGCTGCACTTTACTGGCCACTTAGATATCTGTACCAGGGGGAGGATTCGCCCTTTTGCCATCTACTCATTTATCTGGGCTGCTTTTGTACCACTGAGTGGACTTGATTTCTTGAGAGCTTTTATTCCTTAAGAGAATTAGGATATTATCATCCCTTCATAGAAAACCAAAGAATGGCCCTTGGTTTTGCCCTTTTTTTTGTGTAGTCTTAGGTTCTGTGAAGTGACCCTCAGTGGATGAGGTTAAGGCAAATGAGTTGCTGCTTTGAGATGGGAAGCAAAATGCCAAATCTTCACCTCCTCAGGCCATCCCAATTAATTTGGGAAGCTTGCAAATTTTTGGAACTACTTGAGTTGAACAATAGGAAGGAAAGCTTTCCTGAACTGAGGATTCTTACTTGCCAGATTATTCCGTGCCTTGGCCACTAAGGTGTTTTTGTGCAGAAGGCAAGAACTTCAATGAGAAAATAATTTCAGCACGGAGTAAGAGCTTCTGACAGAGACCAAGTGTTGCCAGCAGTTGCTCCAGGTGCTCCTGCCAAGAGCCCCTGCAGGCAGGAGCGCAGCCCCCAATGCACGTGGGCTTTGGCTCCCTCTGGCACAGAAGCCCCCCATGGGCACAGGTCTCTGGGGCAGGAGAAGGGCACCAGAGCTGCCAGGGCCCGGGGGGTGGCAGGTCTGCTTGGGCAGGGACTCTGCCACACCTGCTGATGTCAGCGCTCCCCGGGCCCCAGGGGTCCGAGCAGCATTGGTGCTGTGGCCCACACATTCCTTGTCTGTGTCACACCCGCGGGTTTAGGATGGCCACCAGCCGGGATGTGTCCCAAGGAGGCCATGCCAGCTTCTGTGGAAGGCCCAGTGCCCTTCCCAGCACAGCTGCGTCGGCAGCCCTGGGGGCTCCTTCTGCTGCCCTGAGCCCGCAGAGCAGGGCAGCGTTTGCTGATGGTTTCAGCTGTTCCTAAAGACCCTGTCGGGCTGTCTTAGACACTTGGGGTGAGGAATTCCTTCCAACCTGGGCCACTTTGGGTGGGCCTGGGGCGGCCCCAGGGCAGGGGGCAGTGTGTGCAGGGGCCCTTTGTGACACGGTGCAGCATGGTCACCGTGTCATGGAAAGGGACAGCGTGTCCAAGGGCCCTTTGTGACACGGGGTGACATAGGAGCTGGCGGTGACAAGACCACGCCAGAGTGCTTGGAGCACGCGACGGGACAGGACGGGACAGAGCGGTGCCGTGAGGAGCCCCCGCACAGCGCACTCGTTCGTGTCTGACCCGGAGCTTTTCCCAGGCGTTATTCCTGCAGCTGACCTCGAGGCCAGACCACAGGACTTGCTGACCTGTGGCCTTCCTGAGGCTTCTCTTCTGCAGGTGCCCTTGAGGGCAGACCGTGGGACTTGGTGCCCTGGAGGCATCTCCCATCCCTGCCACCGGTGCCCTCGAGGCCTGACCACAATCAATCCTTGACAGGAGTCTCCTGTCCTTGTGGCAGGAGCCCTCGAGACCAGAGTGCAGGACTTGCTGTCCTGTAGCCTTCCTGAGGCTTCTCTCTTGAAGGTGCCTTCCAGGCACGACTGCAGGACTCGCTGACTCGGAGGTTTTCCGAGGCATCTCTCCTGCAAGTAGCCTCAAATCCAGTGACTGCCATGGAGCAGAGATCCCTGAGAGGGCCCAAGCTGGCCTGGGTGCAGGAGGAGGAAGAAGGCCCTGGAGCTGCCCCAATAGTGGAGATCAAAGAGGTGGTGCGGTTCAAGACTCTACAGGAGGGTGAGTGGCAGAGCTGGGCTTAGGGTTGGTGCCTGCAGCCAGCTTGGCACCATGGCATCCCATCCCAAGGCATCCCATCCCATCCCATCCCATCCCATCCCGTTCCATCCCATCCCATCCCATCCCATCCCATCCCCTGAGGACATGCCCACGGACAGGACAGAAGAGGTGCCGGGCAGACACCCCGCAGCGGCCGTGCTCCATCCCCTGGGGCATCCCAGGGCTGTCCCTGCCTGGGGAGCTCAGGGCTGGGCTGTGTTCTCCGGCCTCTCCCGCAGCCCCTCAGCTCTGGCTGCGCTCGCTCTTTGCCAGATGCAGCCGTGGACCGCACACAAGAGCAGGACCCCGCCCGTGGCCTCTTCCGCAGAACAGTGGAGGTACCTGCAGCCATCCCCACCTGGGCTGGGCCTGCTGTCACCGCTCAGCCGAGCACCGCGCTTGGAGCATTCCGTGGAACATCCCTGGCTTCCTGCCCTTCTCCTACACCTGCTTTGCAAATTCATCAAGAGGATTCAGGAGGAAGAGACCAGCATCATGGGCACAGGGCTCAGAGCATATTCACACACCTTCAAAACCAAGACCTGTGCTGCCCTGCTGGATATGCTCGTAGAGGGTGGGTTTTGCAATCCAAAGCAAATAAGCAGCCTATGGTTTGAGGGTTTGATCCTCCCAGGAATTGCTTGGCCTCCCAAGCCCCACCTGCGGGTCACTGGAAGCCTTTGAGGCCATGGCAGTGTGGTGGGAAGGGAAGCACTTCTCTGGGGAAGCTGGGGACATTCCTCCCTCTGGCAGCTTTCCAAGTCTCCCCGTGCCTTCTCCAGGTGCCCGCCATGGTGAGGTACATCCACCAGTGGCTCATGGACAATCAGTTTGCTGAGCAGAGGCTGAACAGGGCCCTCCTGGATCTCACCGAAGAACAGCCGGCTGATGTAGTAATGACACTCCTGTGTGTGGCCCCATCCTGTGACAGGTATGGGGCCACCTGCCCAGAGGGCTCAGGGCTCCCCAGCCCATCAGCCTGTACAGCCTGTGCCAGGTGTCTGACCAACAGAGAGTCCCCAGGGCCCTCTGGCTGCTCCCTTTGCCAGCCCTGGCACCTCAGCCCCCGAGCCTGCTGCCATGCTCCCTCGCTGCCCCTCAGGGGCCTGTCCCCACAGGCCTGGGCTGCCTGGGTGCTGCTGGCGAGGGGCAGTGGGCAGAGGCAGAGCCGGCAGCCAGCTCAGGTCCCCGCTGCTGCCCAGGCCACGCTGCTGTGTCCCAGACCCCCCTGAGACAGAGCTCTAACCCCGCAGAGCTGCTTTCACCATGTGGAAGAGCATCATGTGCTCGCCCAGGACTGCCGAGCCAGTGCAGCTGATGCTCCTCGATGTGCTGGGGAGTTGGCCAGAGCACAGCACGTTCACCTCTGATGGGGACAAAACGGGTGTCTTTGTCCTGGCTGTGAGTTTCTGCAACTGGCCTTTGCTGGTCCCAAGGCCACCTGCCCAGCAGCTCTCCATCCTCCTTGCCCCACTGCATCTCCCTGCCTCAGGCGCTGGGCTGAAACCTGGCCTCGGGGCAGCTTCAGGGGCACCAGGCCCGCTGCTCCCCCTGCGTCTCTCCGGGCCTCTCCCTCCCGTGCTCGGGCCCTGCCACACGGACACCTCGGCACTGAGCGCTGTCTCGGGGGGCTTTGTCCTTTGCAGGCAACTGTGGTGATGTGGAAGATCCTCCAGGTGCCCTGTGTCCCACAGATGGTGACGGTGTATTTCCCCCACCTACTTGTGCATCTGCTCTTCCAAGTGTTCTTCAGCACTCTGGATATGCCAGAGGAGGTCGATACCTTCTGGAAGGGATGCCAGCAGCAATACGGCCTTGCCACCAGCCCCAACAGGTACTCCATCCCACTCCTCTGTCCCTGCCACATCCCTGGGCAGGAGCCAGTGCTCCCAGTGTTAGCTGGGCTTTGCTCTGCACGCAGGTTTGCAGTGCGGACCCTGAAGTCCCTGCTCTGCCAAATGGAGCACGAGGATGTGGTGCTGGCAATGGAACGCAAGCGTGGCTGGGACACGCTGCTGTGTGCTGACACCCACCACTATGCCGTGGGTCTGCTGGCCAGGTGAGACCCCCTTCTCCCCGCTGCCTCTGACATTTGTGCTCTGTGCCCAGGGTGCCCCACACAGTCCCAGTGGTCGTGGGCCAGAGGGCCTTGTCACCGAGGCACAGCCAAGCAGACTGGAAAAGGCTGGCAGAGGAGGGTACTCACAAGGAGCTGCCTCCCAAATAGCCCAGGGCCCCTTGCAGGATGCTGGGGAAAGACCAGACCTCTGTCAGTCTGTCCTGGGAGAGGTTTGTCCCCCGGCCCAAAGTCTTGGTTACTTTTTCTCCTGCCAGGGAGATATCCCGTGTCTCCATCCCCTTGTGCTCCCGGATCGCTCGCTACCTGCTCCAGCTGCTCAGCACACTGGAGCCACGCTGGGAGCTGCCCGCCCTGGCCTTCCTTGTGGAGGTGAGCCTGATGGCCAGCGCTGCCTCGCTCAGCTGCCTCCCAGCTCTCTGCCCTCTCGTAGCCGCAGCTGCCTGGGACGGGTGCCCGCGCCCTGTGCTGCTGCCTGGGCCCAGCCCGGTGAGATTCCGGGCTCCTGCCGGCCGGGTCCCCTGTCACTGCCCTGTGCCTTTCAGGTCCTCGAGTGCCTGAACTTGAGTGGAGGCAGTGCTAACAGAGTCCTGCAAATCTTGTCAAGGCACCTGCACAGCAAGTGCAGGGACAGGCGTCGCCTGGCGCTCAGGGCACCTCTCAAGCTCATTGACAATCCCTCGATGGTGAGAAGGGGGCAGCGGCTGAGGCTGCGCTCGGGAATGCAGTCGCTTGGGCTTTAGGCACTGGGGCAGCTGCTCCCAGCTCTCCTGCCTCCTGCTTCAGCTGCCCAAGTGCCCCGGAACAGCCCTTTGGCCTCTAGGCCCTGCGGCAGCAGGATGGCGTTTCACAAACTTGTGTTCCGCACAGAGTGAAAAAATGGGGAGCCTGACTGAAAGTCTTGTGGAGCTCCTGTGCGACGCAGATGGAGAGATAGTTAGCATGGCTGTCATGCTCCTCAGCTTTATCTCCCGGGACAAGGACATGCTGATAGGCAGCTCCATTGCACTGCGGCTGGTTGAGGCGCTCCTGCCACTCTTTGACCACGTAAGGCTCGCTGCCTCCAGCCACAGCCACTGGCTGCTGCCCGGACACTTTGTGCCCTGTGGATTTCCAGGCCTGAGCCAAGCTGAGCCCCGTGCAGCCAATGCTCAGGTCTTTTTTTCTTCCTTTCATACAGGACAATAGCCAGGTGCAGCTGCTCTCCATCCTGCTCTTCCAAACATTGCTGTCTCTTCCACTGGAAAAGGACAAAAAGGCCCTGAAGACACACGTGCGCCAGAGCCTGCTGCCACTCTTCTTCCACTGCCATGATGAGGATGGGCGTGTGGCACAGGTGAGGACTCGAGGGCTGCTGCTGTCCCCCTGGGAGGCGGCTCAGCTGCCTCCTGCCCTGGCGCCTGCTGGGCTGCAGCCTCCTCCAGGCCTTGGCACAGGGACACAGGTCCTGCGCCCTGGGCTGTGGGGCCATCTCCGCGTCTCTGCTGCTCTCCAGGCTTCTCAGGAAACGCTGCTTTGTGTGGCCCAGTTCCTCAAGAGGAGGGATCTGGAAAAAGTGGTGAAGAAGAAGAAGCTGTGGAAGTTCACCGAGTGCCTGGTAAGGATGGTCTGGAAGTGCCAGCCTCAGGCTGGAGAATCCCCCTGAGCGCGGTGCTCAGTGTGCGGGGCTGGCAGCTGTGCCCCTGCCCGCTGCTGCAGCCAGAGGCGGCGCGGGCTCTTCTCCAGGCTCCTGTGGGCCCGAGCTCACGGCGGTGCGGGCAGGGGAGGCTGGGGCTGGGCGCAGGGAGTGCCCGGTCCAGGGGCTGAGCCCGCGCCAAGCCTTCCCTCCTGCCGCTCTCTCCAGCTGGCAGACGACAGCAGCAGAGCGGCCGAGCACCTGCGCCAGGCCATGCCCTACCTGGAGAGCCCAGAGGAGCCCCTGCGAGAGGCGGCCATCAGGTTCCTGGGTGAGCCGCGAGCCCGGGCTCCCTCCCCGCCCCGCCGCAGCTCGGCCCCAGCCCCGCCTGCTGCCCCGGCAGCGCCATCCGGGCCCGGCGGGGTGGAGCCCCGGCTGGCCTGGGCGCTGCTGCCGCCCTCTCGCAGCCGTGCCCTTGGGCGGCAGCGTGCGGCAAGGGCCCGGCTGAGCCCTGCCGGGCCAGGAGGCCGTGTGGCCACAGGGCTGGCAGCGCCGCTGGCAGGGAGCTGTGCCGCTGGGCCGTGACAGGCTCTGTGTTGGCAGGGATGGCCGGGCGGCAGCTGAGGGGGAAGAAGGAAGAGCTCCAGCTCATCTGTGAGGGTGAGTGAGGGCAGCGGGCTGTCAGCGGGGGCTGGCGGGGGAGCTGCAAGCCGTGCCCCGGCTGCGCAGGGCTCTGCTCCCTGTGCGGACGAGGGGCGGCGTGGGCAGAGCACACGGAGATTTCAGGGCCACCTGGGGGATTCGTGGCCAGCAGCTTCGGGCTGATCCCATTTGTCCCTTATCCCTGCTGGCCATGGCCGGAGCCGGCTGGGATGGCCCTGGCAGGGAGGTCTCCTCGGGTCCCCTCAGATCCGGGATCTGACCACGGCTCTGTTCCTCTCTCTTTCAGCCCTTGAAGGCACGGCAAATGACATCAGCGTCGCCGTTGGAAGCCTGGCAATTCAAACGTTGTACATCCTCCAGGCAGTAGAGAGCGCTGGATATTCCCTCTTGGACAGCCTGCATGATCAGCTCCGCAGGGCATGGAGGACACGGCCTCGTCTCTTGGGGCTCGGCTGGCTGCGCTGCCGGAGCTGTGCAGAGTGCTGATCCCAGAGGCTCTGTCTGCTGGGGCCACCTGAGCCAGCAGGAGTGTTTAATTTCTTCAAGATTGTTCTTTCGTTCTTTTGGCTTTTCTTTAGGATATAAATATAGGATGTGTTCTAATAGACAGACTCCCAGGATCTTTCTTTTGCTGCCCAGGCTCTGCAGGGCATAGGGGAAGAGGGAGCAAAGGGTGCCTGGGCTCAGCAAGCTGCCCAGGCACGTGCAGGCTTGCAGGGAAAATGGCCAGAAGCCCCTTGGCCTTTGGTGGTTCTGCTGAAGCCTTTGTGCTGCCAACAGAGCCGGTGGGCAGGGGCGGGAATTCCAGGGATCCCTGTGTGACCGGTGCCTGGAGATGGCCACAAGCCCTGTCCCAGGCAGGAACCGCCATCTGTGTCCTCCTGCCCGTGTGTTGCTGGCTGCATTGCTGAGGGCTCCGAGGTGCCTCTGGATGGGGCTCCTCGGGAGCTCCTGTGGGGCTGCGGCGCTGCTGCCGGGCAGGTTGGCCGGGCTGAGGGAGACCCTGAGGGGATGGAGCCACCAAGAGATGAGGGGCTGCGAAAGCCCTGACAGGACAAGGGAGTGGGAAGGCACGGGGGGGATGTGGGAGGCAGTGGGTAACGTTGGCTTGAGAAGTAAAGTGGGTTGGAGCCAAAGAGGCCACTCAGCCCGATGTTCATGGGGCAAAGAGAGAGCGTTTGTGCTCAAGCCCTTCCTTCTAAGGGCCTTTGAAAAAGCCAGTCTGGATAATTTCACTGCGCCCCTTCAGATTCTGGCCTGTGAAATGCCTGCAGCCTTGGGAGAGATGTGATGGGCGACACCCCTGTCAGTCAAAGCAGGGGCTGGTCCATTCAGCCAGTACAAGGCAGCCTGCACTGTGACACACGGCAACAGAGTGCCAGGCACAGCTGCGGGTGCTCCCCATGAACCTCAGCTCTGGGACCACTGTCTGCCCCAAGCTTCAGGGCTGCAGTGGGAGCTGGGCTCTGCCCTGGGGCCATCCTGCAGGGACAGCTGCAAACAGGGAGCATTCCCTTGCCACCAAGAGCCAAGCCAGGGCTGCAGGGCAGCTGCTCCAGCCCGGACGGCACTGTTGGGTGCTGCGCTCTGGGGCTGGGGCTCCCCGCACAGGGGACTGGACTGGTGTGCCAGAGGAGACAGAGAAGCTGCAGCTTCAGCCTAACTGAGGTGGGTGCATGGGCTGGGAAGAGTGGGGAGGCCCAAGGGGATTCACAGAGCTCACCCTGCTGAAAGGACAAGGAAAAGGGAGTGGGAGCTCAGCAGTGAGGAGAGCGGAGGGCTGGAGAGCAGCTCTGAATGCCACTAAAATCCAACCAGACCTCTGAGACATTGCTGCTCCTCAGCCAGTGACAGGATGAGTCCCTAAGCCAGGGGCTTGGCCTTCCTCGTGGTGAGGCGCATCAAGGAAGGCAACAGTGCTGGGAACTCACTGGGGGAAAAGAGGGAGCAGTTGGGAAGTAAAAGGCAGGTGGGGGAGAGAATTGTTCAGCAAAGGCCTGAGCTACAGCTTGAGCAAGCTGAAAAATGGCATTTGGGGTCATCCCAGATTGATTTCATTTCAGAAGCTATTGAACAAGTTTAATTTTTGGGTGGTGGCATGTTTTCCCTTGGAGGTGTACACTCTGCAAACTTGAGCTGTGTTGCTGAAATGCTCAAGCAAGTCTGTGCTGCAGGTCACACCATTTCTTCTTTGGCTGACTGGGGCCCGGTGCTGAGCTCCAGCAGAGCCCTGGCAGAGCCCAGAGCAGCCACGCCTTGGGCACAGCTGGGCTGGCTCTGCCCTCACATTGCTCTGACATCTTTGCATCAGACAAGCCCATTCCGAGCACAGCCCTGAGCTTTCTGCTTTGGCAGGTGAGCGAGACTCTCCTGCAGGCCAGGAGATTGCGCTTGGGGACACACATCCCATTGGCAAGAACCAAACTCTCCACAGTCCCAGCTGAATGCCTGGACCTCCCCAGGATGGTTTGTCTGTCCCACTCTTCATTCCTTTTTGGCTGTGTGAAAAATGCATATTTTATGATTGGCTTTACGCAATAGTTACAATGAATATTATATGTGTAATGTTGGAAAGTTATGCTGTATTAATTATCTCAAGTAGTGGGTTGAATGTATTTTTAGGTTATAACACAATGTTAAAATAGAAACTATACTATGTAAGATCCTTTTTAACTAGCTCAAGAAAGAGATGAGATAATCAAGGAATTCTTCGCACAAAGATAACAATTTCAGAAACCCCTAAATTTTCCAGAGGAGAGGGATTTATGGCTTTCCTTATCAACAGAAACGAACTTCTTCAAGCCTGACTTAGACTCGAAGGCGCCTGGGGATTAATAGAAACTTTTTAACAAGTACCAGACGAATTTCTTGTTTTAAATAAAATATATGCATAATCATGAAGTGTTTTGTATATGCAACAGGCTATTGTTTTTAAGGTGATTTCTTTGTTCACAAGGCATGCTTGTCGTGGCTTAAGTGCCCGAGAGCATCCGGACGTCCATAATTCTTTGCTTTTTATTTATTTTTTATTTTTATTACCTGTCAGTTCACTTGTAACGAAAAAACAGTCGTCATTACAGGGATGCTTGACACAGGGGCAGATGTCACAGTCATTTCATACAGCTTTTGGCCCCAGGAATGGGACTTGGTTGCACCTTTGGGTTCTCTCACAGGCATAAGAGGAAGTTCCCTATGCATGCAGAGTGAGAACGCATTCGTTATCAAAGGTCCAGGAAGAAAAACAGCAATCATTCGTCCTTTCATTGTGCAAAAACTCATCACAGTGTGGGGAAGAGACCTCTTAGCACAGTGGGGACCGAGATTGGAATTGGATTTTTAATGGGGGTCACTGTGGCACTCACCACTCTGAAATTGACTTGGAAAACCAATGATCCTGTTTGGGTGGATCAGTGGCCCCTTGAACGAAAGAAATTGAGTGCACTGAAAAAGTTAGTCCAGGAACAGCTGCAGAAGGGACACATCAAACCAACAAATAGCCCATGGAATTCCCCAGTGTTTGTCATTCACAAGAAAACTTCAGGATCTTGGAGACTGCTTCACGATCTCAGGAAGATCAATGAGGTCATCTAAGATATGGGGCCACTCCAGCTGGGACTTCCATCTCTCTCAATGATCCCGAGAGATTGGTTGCTTGTCATCATCGATCTCAAGCACTGCTTTTTCAGCATTCCACTCCATCCAGATGATGCTCCACGTTTTGCATTTTCCGTCCCAAGTTTCAACAGGGAGGAACCCCAGCAAAGGTACCATTGGACCGTTCTTCCACAGGGTCTCAAAAATTCTCCGACCATCTGTCAATGGTATGTGGCTCAAGTTTTGCGTCCAGCACGGGAGAAACATCCGAAAACAAAAATCGTTCATTACATGGATGATTTGCTCATCGCGGCACCAACAAAACAGGAGGTGCAGAGAGTCTGCAACTGTGTGATCGCAGAGGTTCAAAAAGCAGGAATGGAAATTAGTGCCTCAAAAATACAAGAAATTGCACCTTGGAAATATCTGGGACGGAGAATCACAAAGCAAACAATAAGGCCACAAAAACTGGAGATCAACACAAAAGTCACCAATCTGCAGGACTTGCAACAGCTTTTGGGGGAGATCAACTGGATGAGACCGATCTTGGGAATCACAAATGATGACTTTTTGTCACTGCTCGATCTCCTGAGAGGGGACAACAACATCAGATCTCCCAGAACTCTCACGCCTGAAGCACGGAAAGATCTTGAAAAGATCACAGATATGATTCAACAGAGACAGGCACATCGCTTTGCGGAATCGCTGCCTTTCCATTTGGCGGTGTTGGGGGAAACAGCACAACTGCCATGGGTTGATTTTTCAATGAGATTCATCTGAAGGAGACCCTCTTCTGATGATAGAGTGGGTTTTTTAGCTTACAGGCCCTCAAAAACAATTCTCACAGACTTGGAGATGATGGCTCAGATCATCATCAAAGCAAGGACAAGGTTGCTGACAATGTCAGGCAGAGATTTCTCAATCATTCATTTACCTTTGAAGAAAGATTATTTTGAATGGGCAATGCAAAACTCACAAGATATTTCCATTGCGTTGTTAGGGTATCCAGGGGTTTGCACAGATCATTTCCCACCTCACAGAATGCTAAATGCAAAAATAAGTTTTAGAGAAAAACCAAAAATAAGTCAGGGACCAGTGGAAGGGGTGACAGTGTTCACTGATAGTTCAGGAAAAACTCACAAATCAGTGATCACATGGCAAAACCCAAAAACAGAGGAATGGGAATCAGACATCAAGACAGTGCAGGGTTCACCACAAATTGTAGAATTGGCAGCAGTGGTCAGGGCTTTTCAGTTGTTTCCGGAACCTCTCAATCTGATCACAGATTCAGCATATGTTGCGAATGTGGTCAAACGATTGGAGGGATCACTTTTGAAGCACACAGATAACAAAATTTTATATTCATATTTATCATGCATGAGAACAATCCTAGAAAATAGGGAACACAAATACTTTGTTACACACATCAGGGCGCATTCCTCACTTCCAGGGTTTTTAGCAGAAGGGAATGCTCGCGCAGACAAGCTCACAATGTCCATCTCGCAGACACTGCCAGACATTTTCGAGCAAGCAAAATTGAGCCATGCATTCTTCCATCAAAATGCTCAAGCATTGATGGAATTCTTTCGCCTTTCAAAAAGCCAAGCGAAGGAAATCATCAGTGCTTGCCCAGATTGCCAACTTGTGCAGCCACCTGCATTCACAGGAGCAGTCAATCCAAGAGGATTGCGAAGTCTCCAGCTGTGGCAAACTGATGTCACAAAATACCCATCTTTTGGGTGGCTCAAAAACATCCATGTTTCAGTTGACACATTCTCAGGGGCAATTTTTGCATCATTACATACAGGGGAAACCTCAGAACTTGCCTGCAGACACTTTTTACAAGCATTTGCATCATTAGGGGTGCCACAAGAAATAAAAACAGATAATGGACCAACCTACACAGGCAAAGTTCTTGACAGATTCTTAAAAAAATGGGGAGTCAAACACATTTTCAGAATTCCTCATTCTCCCACAGGTCAAGCAATCATCGAAAGAACACATCATACCCTGAAATCCCTTTTGGATAAACAGAAAAGGGGGAGGCAGGTGCAACACCTTATATGCGGTTGAACAAAGCTCTGTATGTGTTGAATTTTTTAAATGGCTCTTTCTCAGAGCCCACTCCACCAATTATCAGACACCTCACGAACAACACACAAGCAAAACTAAGGGAAAATCCTTTAGTTTTGATCCGAAACCCAGAGACAGGACAAATCAAAGGCCCATTCACATTAATCACTTGGGGCAAGGGTTTCGCTTGTGTCTCCACAGGGTGAGGGCTGAAGTGGGTGTCAGCAAGGCACGTGAAACCTTACCGGGTGCAGACGCAAGCGGACACAGATCCAAGAAGCAAAGAGACAGGCACGCAAACGAAGGCAGACAACGGCGCTGCAAACATCTCATCAGACAACGATTGACAACTCAGAGACTTGGGGTTCTTCTTGGGACTCGAGTGTCATTTGGGTGTTGCTGCACTGCAAGGTTTCTCACAGAGAGTGAGGACATGAGCATGGGGTTCAGACAGATAGTGTTCATGTGCTTCATCCTTTTGCCTGTTGCCATGGGCAATGGGGCACATTTTCCCATGAGACAGCCAAAGGGAAATGTGTGGGAAACTTTGGCAAAGGCAGCAGGTCTGGACAGCATTTGTCTGACTCGTTCAAGGCCAGGGAAACCATTCTCGACATGTTTGGTAGGTGTGCTGGTGAAGGAATGGCCAATCCCAAAGAACATCCCTCCAAAGGTTCTGAAATCTTTTTCGGATCCTGTGGAAGGATGGCATGTTTGGACACAGTTCCTTCCTGTGGCTCATTTCGAACCCCAGGAATTGGACATCTTTGGGTCAACAAGAATGCAATTTTGCATCATATTCAACCCATCAGGAGTGACAGAGACAGATAACCACACAATAGATGTCACTCCAAACCAGCTCTTTTACAGAAATGCATCATCCTGGTGCAATTACACCAAGATGATGAGCAAACTATCCCTCCAGAATCCAGCCGTTTTACCAAAAGGAATTTTCTTGATTTGTGGGGACAGAATTTGGCCTGTTATCCCTGCAAAAATCAGGGGCGGTCCATGCAGCATTGGAGAACTCTCATTGATAACACCCAATTTGAAAACTTTGAGGAAACAGTCACGCAGGGAAATAAGATCCATTGAACAATATAGCCCAAATTGTGATGATGAGGTTTATACCTGAAACAAGGCTCGGAGAATTGCAGTAGCAATTTTCTCACCCCAAGCAGCATTGGGGGTGGCCTTGACACAATTGGACCACATGGCGTGTTGGCTGAGCAAACACACTCCTGCCATTTCTTCTGCACTGAGCGACATGTTAACAGATATCGACAGCGCGAGACAAGCAACGCTTCAGAACAGGGCGGCAATTGATTATTTGCTGCTATCACATGGACATGGGTGTGAAGAATTTGAGGGGATGTGCTGCATGAACTTGTCTGCTCACTCGAAATCTATCCATGAAAATATAAAACAAATGCAAAACAGCATCAGCAAATTGCAAAAGGTTGCAGGATCCTGGTGGGATGACTTCATCAACCTTTTTAGTCTCTCACCATTGTGGAGGGAGCTTTTGAAGATAGCATTTTATATCCTTACAGGATTTCTAGTTCTTCTGCTTGTTCTGCCGTGCATTTTTCTATGCATTCGGCGGGTCATGGACAAAGTGGCAAGGCAGGTCTTCTTAGTGCAAACAGGAGGGGGAGATGTCGGAACCCAAGGTGTCCCTCAGACACTCTTGGATGTTCCGGGTCCAGGGCAGAAGCCTCTGAGACCCTAGCAGGCAGCCAGAAACCCCTGTGGTTTTGAGTTTGACCCATGGAACAATTTACCTACTTTGCAGGGAGAACAAGAAATCACAAAAGTTTAGATATTATAATAGAAGTAATCACAAAGCAAAAGGTAGGATTTTTGAATGCTGTACAGGGGGATTTTAGGCCTTGTACAGAGAGGTCTGAGTTTTGTACATGGGGGACAGAAGTTCTAAGATGGAGGGATTTGGGCGTGCCCTGTCCTCCTTCTTTCTCCTTCCTATTCCCCATGTTCTTGGTGATGTTGGCACTTACAGATTGGTTTAGAGTAGAAAGCCACTGTTCAATATAGGTAATAGGCATTGGGGAAAAACTATAAACATTTAATACGTAATGTGTAATATAAAAGATGGCATCAGCCCCTTGGGCCGGAGAGACGAAGACGAAGGGAGACAGAGAGACGAAGATGAAGGGAGACGGAGAGAGACGCAGAGGGAGAAGGAGTCAGGGAGAATGGCAGGAAGTCTGAGTGCCTTGAGATAACATGCAATAAACTGCCTTGAGACCAGACGACTGAAGACTACTGAGTCTTTCTTTGAAGGCACGGGTGGGAGGAGAGACTTTACCACCACCCGGAGTCACCACAATCTGGGGGAGATTACGACACACATTTCCCCTCCCATTTTTTGCATGCCTTCTTCTGTCCTGGGGGGTCTCTCTGGTGGTCCCTGGTGGTCGTGGACACCAATGTTCCCGTCAGCCTGGCTGAGCTGGCAGGACACTGAGGCTGGTGAATTTCAGTTCCCCTTCTCACACAATGGGCATTGTGTGCTTTCCATAGGCCCAGGGTTTTGCAGAACGAGCATTGTGTGTGCTCAGCAGGTGGAGACAATTTATCATCTGGGAACATGAGGTCACAGAGTGGGATATGACATCACAGAGTGGGTTATGTGAGGTCATCACACAACTATGGTATCATTGGCTGTCTCTGTGACATCACAGAGTCAGCTGTGACATCACAGGGCAGAGGTCTGACATCACAGAGCAGGCTATGACATCACAGAACAGGCTGTGACATTAGAGACCAGCTGTGTGACATTCGAGAAAGGTAGAGGAATTTCTCATGGAACAAGGGCATGATATCCTTGATGGCATTTCTTTGCAGGAACTGGACAACCCTGGCCTGCAGATTATGGAGATACTTTAGTTACTTGAGAAGAATTTAGAACATCCTTGGAAAGACAATAAGCTTTGTATGAATACAATAGTCTGTGCTGGATGCTGAAAACTGTCACGTACTATAACCTGATCAGACGCTTGTAGTATAGCAGCCAATCAATAAGTGACTTGTAGATGTAATCATATGACCTTAACCAATGAATGTTAATTAGCTATTGTATGATGTAAGACAATAAGGAAGAATATATGGATAAATTAGACCATAAAGGAGGAGGACATGTAGCAATAGTGGTTTGAGTGTCATTACTCCGGCCGGCTCTCCGTGGGACCCTCTTCATACTGGCACCATGAACAGGGACTCCTTTGCTTAAATGCAGATCACTTAAATGCGGAAGGCTCCCAAGCATCAGGAAAGCACCTGATTTGGGAGCCGGAGAGCTGGAGGCAGGAGAGGCCTGGTAGGCAAACGCAAGAGCAGAGTCCGGAGCTTGAGCAGCCGATCAAGCCCTGGCCAAGGTAAGACCAGGGTGGAATTAGACACGGCAGTTAAATTACTGACAACTATCCTCTCAAAGAGAGGTGAGGACACCAAAGAAGAAGAAGTAATAGCCCTAATAAAATGGGCATGTAAAAAAAAGGAAAGCTTTCTGAACCTGCCCTGCTCTTTAGTGAATCTGAATGGCAAGAGGTAGGAAACTACCTCCGGGACATCAGGATAGAAGGTGGAAAAAATGGAAAAGAAGCAAGGGAGTTAGGAGTTACTTGGAAATCTATCACCAGTACATCAGAGACTATGAAAGCTGAGAAAAAGGTAGCTGCCGCAGCCATTGAGGATTTGGGAGGTGGTGTGAGTGGAGCAAAGCAACAAGTTCCTTCCAAGCCGTCACGTCTCGCTAACATTTTTGGAGTTGGAAAGGTCCCCATGAAAGGAATCTCTGCCCCTGTTTGCTCTAATTTGCAAGAGTTGTTAAATAATCCATCACAAAAAGAGGAGGTTGCCCCATCAGAGTCTGCTGCAGCTGGTCAAAAATTAGAAAAAGTAACTGATCCCCCTTCAAGAGAAGCCAGAGATATGGAAGCAGTGCCTGAAGCAGCAGAAATAGAAGAAATTCCTGAGGCGGTGGGTGATGCAAGGCCGAAAAAGGCAGCTTCAGCTTGCGGGCAGAAAGGAAAAGAAAAGAATGCTGCCCTTCCCTGTGCCCTCCTTTGCCTGACATAGCATCAGACGAATCTATGCTGTCGGCTGAGTCCGAGGGAGAGGAAAAAGATAGAGTTAGAAGGTCAAAGCGCTCTGAATCTAAGTACAAAGCTAAAAAATCGGATTCTAATGACTCAATTCAAGAAGTGTTAAAGAAATTAGCAGAATTATCCATACGGCAGGAACAATTGGAAAAACGAACAGACCCTGTGTCAGTGCTAAAGACTATTCCGACACCCCTTTCCGTCCCAGTCCCTGTGACACCCCCTGAGGAGCCGACTGCTCCACCCATGCCCGGATGCCTTGCAATACCCCCGCAGGCACCAAGGCCGGAAAAAGATCCAATTCAACAGCGATGGTCGGGTGTGATTCGAGATGCTATCATAGAAGGTGAATGGCAGGCTGCCAGTTCTCTTGCTTGCCCTGCAATAGTCAGTAATAATTAAGCAAATTGGGAACCTCATGATTGGAAAATATTGCAACCAGCAAAACAAGCAGTTCCTACCCATGGTATTCGATCAGAAGCTACCCGACAAATTATTCCGTTTATTTCTACAGCAGATGTCCTTGCCCCTGCTGACTGTGCAAGAGTTGCTTCCCTTCTCCTCACTCTGTCTCAGTATTTGTTGTTTGAAAGAGAATGGAAAAGATTAGCAGTTGAAGAAGCAAATAAACATTTAATAGTAGGAGACCCTCTGTATGGTATACAGGCAGACATGCTAACTGGGCAAGGACCCTATTCTAACACACAGGTTCAGCTACCATATCCTATTCAAATGCACCAAATTGCCCAGACTTGAGCCCACTGAGCTTTTTTGTCTATACCTGATAAGAAAATCCTGCACCTTACACCACAGTCCGCCAAGGAAGAACAGAGCCCTGTGGACTATTCCTAGACCGTCTGTCAGCAGCAATAAAAGATAATGCAGATTTGCCTCCTGAACTCCAGGAACATATGTTCCGCACTCTCGCTTTTGAAGGAGCAAATGCCAGAATGAGAGCAATCCTGGCAACATTACCCCAAGGGAGCCCAGTTGACAAAATGCTTATGAGAGCCACTCGGGCAGAACAGAATAATCAGACAGCCGCCTTCACGGCAGCGATGAAAGAAACATTAAAGGAACAAGGTCATGTAATTGCAGCTGCTCTGTCTGGAAACAGAGGCAAGCAAGCTAAAATAAAAGGTCAAAATAACAGAAAGATTAAAACTGCTACCTGCTTCCGATGTGGTGAATTTGGGCATATGCGGCGAACCTGTTCCAAAACCGTTTGGTGTCATGTGTGTAACTCTGACACTCATGCCACCGCTGCCTGTGCTCACAAACCGTCAAGAAACATGCAGAGCAGCGCGACCTGTCTCCGCACAAAGACACAAGTACAGACCCCTTCAACCCAACACACCCCTTCGACACAGATGAAAAATACGGTTTCCTATACCAGCGCGTCCCAGCCACCCGAGGGAGTCTCGGAGTGGACGTGGCAACCACAGTAGAGGTAACCCTGAGCAACAAAGAGGTAACATTGATTCCAGCTGAAGTAAAAGGCCCTGTGCTCAGGGCTGAGTCTCCAGCCGGAGGGCTTTTACTTGGCAGGTCGTCAACAAGCAAACAAGGAGTAATTGCATTACCCGATGTAATAGATGCAGATTTCATAGGGCAAGTACAAATCATGGCCTGTGCCTTACAGCCACCTGTAACAATTCCTAAAGGCAGCAAGATTGCACAAATACTTCCTTATGAAAATTTTCTTACACATTGAGCGTATTATGAAAAACTCAAAAAACAAGGCCAAGTAGCTAAAGTAAGAGGAAATAAAGGTTTTGGATCCTCTGCATATGGTGTGTTTTTCACATTGGACCTTAATCAAAGACCATATCCGAAAATTCAACTGAAAAAGGGCAGTCAACAAATTAGTTTAGAACCATTACTAGACTCTGGAGCAGATGTCACCATCATTAATCAACATATGTGGCCTCAGACATGGGAATTACAATCTCCAGTTGCCCAAGCAGTGGGGGTGGGAGGAGCAAAAGCACCAAAACAAAGTAAAGGCTTAATTACTTTGCAGTTTGAAGACGGCCAAACAATTGTAATTAAACCTTATGTAATGCAACTTCCACACACTTTACCAGGATTGATTGGACAGGATGTTTTGTCACAACCGGGACTGGTCCTGACAGCAGATCAGCATTTTGTGCCACGGCCACTGGGCGGCAGCCGCCCATTCTAAAAATTACATGGTTAACTGAAAAACCAGTGTGGGTAGACCAGTGGCCGATGACCTCAGAAAGGCTGCGCATTGCAGAAGAGTTAGTGCAGGAACAGCTAAAAGCAGGTCACATTCAACCTTCCACAAGCCCGTGGAACACTCCTATACTTGTCATCCTGAAAAAAATCTGGCAAGTGGCGACTTTTGCATGATTTACGAAAAGTTAATGATCAAATGTTAGGTATGGGTGCACTGCAACCTGGCCTTCCTGCTCCTACAATGATCCCACAAAATTGGCAAATAATAATAGACTTAAAGGACTGTTTTTTCACAATTCCTTCACACCCTGATGATACACAGAGGTTTGCATTTACTCTTCCATCTGTCAACCCTGCAGCCCCTGCCAAACACTATCAATGGGTAGTTTTACCCCAGGGGTCCAGAAAGAGTCCAAGTATGTGTCAAATCTTTGTGGATTGGGCACTTCTGCCTGTGCGAAAGCGATGGTCTCACATGCTCATTTATCACCACATGGATGATATTTTGTTTGCTGCCGAATCTGCTTCAACAGATAGTGAATTCGAGTGGATGATCAATCATTTGCACTCCTGTGGACTGACTGTCGCCGTGAAAAGGTCCAGCGTTCTGTACCATGGAAATACCTGGGTTGGCTCATCTCAGACGCTCAGATCAGGCCACAAAAGGTAACCATGACTGCACAGATCGGTACCCTGCATGATGCTCAAAGGCTTTTGGGAGACTTACAATGGGTTCGTAATCTAGTTGGCATCACCAATGATGACCTCCTCCCCTTCCAGTCTTGGCTGCATGGCACCGAGGCACATAGTCCCTGCACTTGTTCACCAGAACAACAGGCTGTCCTGGATGCAGTAGCTCGTAAGATTCAAACAGGATGGAGTAATCGCCGACTGCCAGATCAGCCATTATCTCTCCTGATCTGCAACGCCACCACTTCTCCCCTTGCCATTACCCTACAATGGCAAAAGAAAAAGGGGGAGGACACAGCGATCATTCTTGAGTGGGACTTTTTGCCAATGCAACTATGGCATCGTATTTCGTGTCGGTCAGAAGCATTAGCAGCTTTGGTAAGGAAAGGGAAGGACAGAATCATTGAACTAGATGGAGCTGAGGCTGCAGACATCAGCATCCCGGTCCGTGGAGATGATTTGGAATGGCTCCTGTGGCATTCGATTGAAGTGCAAGAAGCCTTGATAGGCTCTACAGGAACTGTACATAATAATCGACCAAAAGGGCCTCTTTGGAAGATGCTTGAACGATACGGGTCAAAAGGCCACTCTGTTCTGAAAGGCCAGTTAAAGGGCCAACGGTGTTTACAGATGCAGGGCGAAAAATGAAGAAGGCTGCATGTGTGTGGCAATCAGAAAATCACTGGCAGAAGCACATCATCCTTGGGCAACAGAGAGACAGCCTCCAAACCTTAGAACCGAAAGCCGTGTGCTGGGCTTTGGAAACTGGAAAGATACGCCTGTAAACATAGCATCAGAGTCATTGTGTGTAGTCGGCGTAGTGCAGCGCATTGAAGATGCTTTGCTACGAGAAACAAAAAATCAGCAGCTTGGTGAACTGTTTGTACAGTTCCATACCACGCTTCAGCAAAGAGAGCAAGAATTCTGCATGATGCATATCAGAAGCCATCAGTGGAACATTAGATTAGGCAAAAGCAACGCACGAGCAGATGAAGCAGTCAGTTGTTTTGCAATAACACTTCCAAGAAGCAAATTGGAAGAAGCCCAAAACAGCCATGAAATTGTGAAAAATGCATCTTTTATGAGTGGCTTTTCGCAAATACTAAAATCAATATGATATGTGTAGTATTAGAAAGTTATGCTGTATTAATTCTCTAGAGTGGTGTGTTAAATATAGTTTTAGGTTATAACATAATGTTAACATAGAAACTCTGTGGTGTAAGATTTTTTACTAGCTCAAGAAAGGGATAAGATATTCAAGAAACTCTCCGCAGAGAGATAACAGTGACAGGACACAAAGAGTTACGGCCTCCTTATCGGAAAAGACAAACATTCTTCTACCTTCTCTCCATCTTTATGGAAGCACTAGGATGAAGGGGAAGAAGTTGACAAAAACCAGAAAAGTTCTTAATTTGCAAGGAATTTATGCATCATATATGAGATAGATGAATATGCAACAGGCTGTTGCTTTTAAGGGTTATTCCTTTGTTCGCAAGGCATGTTTTTGGCAGCTTAGTGCCCAAGAACATCCGGATGTCTGTAATTCTTTGCTTTTAATTGTCTTGTAGTTGTCCTAACTCTAAATTTTTATTGCTCTAATTGTATTGCTATTTCTATAACCATTTTATTATTATTGAATTTTTAAAAATTCTAAAAGGATGTGATTGGCATTTTTCACAAAATGTTTCATCAAAATGCAAAATCATTGCATCGACAGAACAGAATCCCTTTGGCAGATGCAAAAGGAATTGTTCGTTCCTGTCCTCAGTGTAGTCATCATGGGCCTGGTATAGGGTTTAAATCCAAAAGGTTTAAAAGCATTCCAAATTAGGGAAATGGATGTAACACACGTTCCTGAATTTAGAAAGTCTAGATGTGTTCATGTAACAATTGATGCATACTCTCACTTCATTTGGGCCACTGCCCAGGCTGGAGAAAAGGCAGTTCATGTTGAAAGACATTTAACAGCCTGTTTTGCAGTTATGGGAGTGCCTGCAGAAATCAAAACAGATAATGGCCCTGCTTGCAGTAGTTTATGGGTTGCTAGATTTATGATAACATGGGCAGTGAAACATGTCAGGGGAATTCCACATTCCCCTACAGGACAGCCCGTAGTCGAGAGAGCAAATCGCACAATAAAAGAATACTTGAGGAAACAAAAGACAACTGAGATTGATGCAAGTAAACGGTTAAATAAAGTAATTTTTATATGGAATTACTTGTCTCTAACAGAAGGAAGAGAGGGGCCTCCTGTTGTTATACATCATCAGGCTATTCAAAGCAGTCAAAATCAAACCATTCCTGGGATGCAAGTTCATTATAAAAACATGTGACTATGGGCAACTGGGAAGGACCCAGTCCAGTGTTCTTTATTGGTCAAGGATATTTCTGTATTTCCACAGGTAAAGAACCTTTGTGGGTCCCTAGCAGATTTGTCTGCCCTGCATGTCAACCTCAGCACAATGAAGGGAATATCGATATCAACTCTACTTCTTCCCAATCTTCAAGAAACTCCACGAAGAACTCGGACCAATCCCACCTTCCAGAGAAGATGTCGAGTCAAAAGTCATAGCGGGACAATCATTTGGACTGCTAGCTTATAATGCTGTGTTAAGGAAGTGCTATAAAAATTCTGCTTGTGAGAATTGTGGAAATCAAGCTGACATAGTGTTACATTGCAGTAGTTGTAGAAAGAATTTTGTTATACAGTGGAACCACTTGCAAAATGATCATGCTTTGTGCTTAGACTGCTGAGATGTCATTGTTAGTATTACCTTTGAAGAACCTGGTAGAGCATTTCTGAACCTTGAGCCAGATCAGCCTTTTCCAGAAACATGGATACCAGAAAATATTGAAGGCCTATACAAAGCTTTCTTTTGGCATGTTGTAACCAAGGCTTACACTGTTGTCTTAGCCACAAAAAGAACGCAAGTTCTTGGCCTGTGGTGTTCATTTTGCCAGTTAGGAACAAAAATTACAAAATTCTTGTTTCATTTGATTATAGGGCTGTTAGGACTGACAAAACTGTCCTTGGAGAAGACAGCATGGATTAACATCCAACCATGAACAAATATGTGGGTTACCTGGGCCAATCAGACAGGGCAAAAATCATTCTATTTATCACTAGCTACCCCCTCTGATCCCTTTTGTACTTGCTTCATCGGAGTTCCTTTGAACAATCTCACAGAATTCAGGCCTTGGACAAAAAGTAAAGTATATCCCAAGCCTGAACAAGCAGCAGATGAGTTTTGTACTACTGCCTGTTGTTGTTGTTGTGGCAGGACAGGAACAAAGAACTCCAGTTCAGAAGGTGACAAGCAAAACTGATTTATTTCAAATGCACCACTCTCTTTAGCGAGAACATTGTGCAGACAAATTTCATTGGTCTTAAAGTAAAAACATCTCACAGCACTGGTGTGCTCTGAATGATGCACGGTGGCAGAATATAAACAATATGAACAACAAGAGATATAGTGAATTCTTTACATTCTTTTCCAACTCTCTCCCAGGCCCAGCCTGGTGGAAATCTCTCTTTTTCTCTCTGACTGAACTGAGAATATCCACAACAATGAAATGAAACAAAAGGCGTTCCAATTAATTGCTGCAAACAACTCAACATTTCGACCAAATCCCCTAGGGTCCCGAGCATTCTTAATTGCAAAAGGGACTGAATGTTACAGGTATAAAAAGAACCTCAGGAGCTTGACATGTTAGGGTCTGCTCCAGGAAATTACTGTCTAGTTTTTGGATTTCAGAGAAAGGACATTAGCTCTGAAAACCTTCAGGCATTCAAACCAAGAAGTAATAGTACTTGCATTGCCCCTGGATCCCCTTGGTACAACAACATTCCTGCTGTTTGTGACAATTGGATTTGGCCTGTTCCATGGTTTAGGGCCACGGCACAGATGTAACCTCCAGGAGTATTCCTCATTTGTGGGGATCGTGCCTGGCCTGCCATACCTGCAAAGCAGCAGGAGGACCGTGTTACTTTGACAAATTAACATCATTTGCCCCCAGCATCCAACAGGTACTCAACATAAGTCACAAGTCTCAACGTGTTAAGCGTAGCGTACACCAATTAGAATTAGGACCTGACTGTAGAGATGATGTTCAATTGTGGGGACGACCATCTGTCATTTTAGCATCAATTTTTGCACCAGGAGTTGCTTCCGCCTGAGCTTTTGAACTAATAAGACGACTGGCTTGTTGGACAGGGAAACAAAGTAATATCACCTCCAAAATATTAAGTGAGCTCACCACTGATGTTGGCAGTAGACGACACGCTGGATTACAGAATCGTGCCGCAACTGATTTCTTGTTACTGGCTCAAGGACATCGCTGTGAGGATTTTGAAGGAATGTGTTGCATGAATCTTTCTGATCACTCTGCTTCCATTCACAAGAGACTTTCCCTACTTCAAGAGAATATGAAAAAGCTTACTATTGTTGAAAATCCTTCTGACAAATGGCTCAAGGAATGTGGAATTACTGGATGGCTGAAAACCTTCTTGATGGAAGGAAGTAGAATCCTTCTTGTCACTTTTGCTGTGTTTATTATCTTTGGCAGTATTTTTTTGTGTAAAGAAAACTTTAGAATCTATTACAAATAGAGCCTGGGTGTCCAGAAAGAAAAAGGGGAATGGGTAGAGGAATTTCTCGTGGAACCAGGGCATGATATCCTAGATGATATTTCTTTGCAGGAAGGTACTGGCAAGAGCATCCTGCGGGAACAGGGCTCTGGGCTCTGCCTGGAACAGCCTGGTTTTGCTGCCGTGACCACAGGCAGGAGTTGAGGCAGGTGAAGAGGCAGCGGGCAGCTTGTGTTTGTAGAGGGCCTGGGGCTGCACCTCTGAACCTCCACCTGGAAACACACTTGGGGGAATAGGAGCTACAGCTGGAGTGCCTGTCCTGAAAGGACCTGAAGTCACTCAGCCTTGCCAGCTTTTCTTAAGAGTGTGTTGGTGTTCCCCAGGAAAGCTACTCGTCTGGGGAAATGCCTTTGGAGGAAAGGGGCTTGCTTCTCAAGGGAAGTGCTTCCCAGGGAGGCAGGTGCAAGTGTCCCCCTTTGTCTCTCTGTGGTCCTTTCAGTCTTTGAGGCTCGTTGCACTTGGCAGAGGGGCAGGGCAAGGGAGAAGGCTGTGAAGAGCAGGTTTGGCATCCGCCTGGACCTATGCAGACCAACCCAAGCACCTGCAGCAGGGTGTGTTCCCCCCTTTGGACAGAGGTGTGAGCAGGAGCATCTCTGTCCAGCCACGAGCCCCAAAGCTCTCTTTGAGAGCTGTGAATTAAAAGGCCTTTATGCACACACTTTTCACATCTTCCCTGTCTGCTGGGTTTCAACTCTTGCCAATATGCATTTGCCTCTTGCTTGGGGGATGCTGCTGTGGCCCAGGGCCAGCACAGAGCTGGGCTGTGTGGACCACGCAGCGTGGAGAGTCTTGTTTGATCTTGGTGTGTCCCTGGCCTCAGAAAAGGCAGGGAAGGTTTGCCTCCCAAGGCGTCCTGCTCATTGGCTCTCCCTGTGCATCTTGGAGAGAGCAAGGTAGGCATTTCTGGCAGCTGGGCATCAGCAGGCCTTAAAATGGGGCTGTGTTGTGGAGCCAGCCCAGCTGAGATACCCTCAGAGGAGCCCAGTGCTCCTTGCTCCCCTGTGCTGACACGTGAGCGTTTCTCTGGTTTCGGGATGACCCTGGCTGTGTCAGGGGGTGCTACGTGGACACGAGACAGCCGGTCCCGTCCCGCTGGGTCCCAGCAGTGCCTCGCAGCAGTCCTGCATCCACGTCAGGATGCTGGCCAAGAGAGGTCCTGCAAGCTGAGGCAGCTGATTTTAAGCTGGTGCAGGTGCCTACAGGTCAAGGCCAACGGTGTTCCCTCAGGATACAGCAGTCCTGAGGGGTCTCCCTTATTCAAAGAAATCGGCAGACAAATGCACTGTCTGCCAAAAGCCCTTTTACTGACCTGGCAGGAGGGCAGGGGTCTGCACCCACCGAAATGTTTCTCCACCACCTATAAATTCCAGTGGGTTGATGTAGGAATTGTATCAAACATACCATCCATCTTTACACTGCTGAGGTGATTCGATAGGCAGGGGGTCAGAAATACATTGTGTCAGATTGCTGTACTTGAAGCTGATGTCCAGGCCCTGGCCAGGAGCCGTCTCCATGCCCCAAAGCAGCACAAAGTCTTCCTCATGGCTTCCCTGCACAGGCCTGACTCCACACTTGCCCTTAGTTCTTCTGCTAGACTATGGCTAAAGCTTTTTGTCAAGTCACTCTCAGGTCAAGTTAGGCCTGCCAGGTTTTTCTTATGCTAACTGCTGCTAAGTACTTTGGTGAGTCTGTGCTCATTACTTGTTTACTCATGTGAATTGCTTGTGCTTCCTTCTGTCAAACAAAGGCCTTGTTTCCTTGCCAAAGGTGCCTGAGGCCACCCGCTCCTTGTGGCAGCAGTTGCTTTCCTGTGGAATGTTCTACCTCCCCGAGAGTAAAGAGGGAGCTGGAGAAAGAGCTTGCCAGGCTGCTCTCCATCCTTCCCCAGCACTCGTGGGTCAGTGGAGAAGTCCGAGCTGAGCACAAAGGTGCAAATGGAACAGCCGTGCACAGGAAGGCTCGGTGGGAAGGATGATCCAGGAACCATAGGCCTGGCAGCCTGAGCTTGCTCCAGGGGAAGGCCTTGGAGCAGATCCTCCTGAGTGCCATCCCACGGCACCTGCAGGGAACCAGGGCGTCTGCTGGAGGCTGGGAAAGCTCTGTGGAGGGACGGGGACAGCTGGGGCTCCTGGCAGGGTGTTGAGGGCTTCTGTGCGGGAGTTTCGGGGGGTTGCTGCTGGTGGGGTGTTGGAGAAGGAGTTGTGTGGAAGGTGAGAGGTCTAGGCTGGAATTGGAGTCACTTTGAAGGCAGCATCTGTGCTTTGGCACAGCTTTGGTTAGGGAGGGCAGAAAGAATATCTGTGACTTTTCCTCTTCATGCTCCTGATTCTGCTGCAGGGAACAAGAGGGGAGAGCTGCACTTTACTGGCCACTTAGATATCTGTACCAGGGGGAGGATTCGCCCTTTTGCCATCTACTCATTTATCTGGGCTGCTTTTGTACCACTGAGTGGACTTTGATTTCTTGAGAGCTTTTATTCCTTACAGAATTTGGATATTATCATCCCTACAGAGAAAACCAAAGAATGGCCCTTGGTTTTGCCCTTTTTTTGTGTAGTCTTAGGTTCTGTGAAGTGACCCTCAGTGGATGAGGTTAAGGCAAATGAGTTGCTGCTTTGAGATGGGAAGCAAAATTCCAAATCTTCACCTCCTCAGGCCATTCCAATTAATTTGGGAAGTTTGCAATTTTTTGGAACTCCTTGAGTTGAGCAATGGGAAGGAAAGCTTTCCTGAACTGAGGATTCTTACTTACCAGATTCTTCCGTGCCTTGGCCACTAAGGTGTTTTTGTGCAGAAGTCAAGAACTTCAATGAGAAAATAATTTCAGCATGGAGTAAGAGCTTCTGACAGAGACCAAGTGTTGCCAGCAGTTGCTCCAGGTGCTCCTGCCAAGAGCCCCTGCAGGCAGGAGCGCAGCCCCCAATGCACGTGGGCTTTGGCTCCCTCTGGCACAGAAGCCCCCCACGGGCACAGGTCTCTGGGGCAGGAGAAGGGCACCAGAGCTGCCAGGGCCCGAGGGGTGGCAGGTCTGCTTGGGCAGGGACTCTGCCACACCTGCTGATGTCAGCGCTCCCCGGGCCCCAGGGGTCCGAGCAGCATTGGTGCTCTGGCCCACACGTTCCTTGTCTGTGTCACACCCACGGGTTTAGGATGGCCACCAGCCGGGACGTGTCCCAAGGAGGCCGTGCCAGCTTCTGTGGAAGGCCCCGTGCCCTTCCCAGCACAGCTGCGTCGGCAGCCCTGGGGGCTCCTGTCACGATCCGCTTATTGCAGGGTGTCGTGATGGTTCTTTTCACCGATCCCAAAAGTGCAACAAAGGCAAACAACAAGGGACTATCAGTTAATCACAACAAATGCTCCTTTATTAGGGGCCAAAATAGTAAATGCGATAGTGGGGGTCAGAAAGGAGATAGAAGAATAGAGAGAGAGAAGAGGAATGATATGGGAATAGCTACCAACACAGGTGAGATCCTCAGTGGTCCGGACGATGGGGATCCGTCTGTCGTGTCGGGGAGTCTCCGAAGTTCTGGTCGACTCGGGGGTCCAATTATAGTCCACAGAGGAAAGAGGGGGGAACAAGTGTAACAATGAAAGTCCATTGTAATCGCCCCGAGGGAACAGGTGAGTCCACAGAAACCACCAAAGCAAGACGAATACAATGAAGAATAAGTCCATTAAAATTACTGAAGGGAAACAGGTCATGTCATTAGTGGTCAGACCACCAATTTCCCCTCCTCCCTATAGCAGGGGTCTCAGTCTCAGTCCTTGGGAGGAGGGTTCTCATTCTTTGTTTGTCACAGTGGTAACAAGGCAGAAGAGGGGTCTTCAATGAAGGACCCCGGGAGTCACCCCAAAAGTTCATTTGGCTTAAGAACGGAGATTAGAAGCAGGCCGCGCATCAGGCTGTCCCGTGCTGGGTCCACGTCAGGTCTTTGCCAAGTCCTTGCCAAGTCCTTGCCAGGCCTTGTTCGGAACAGCTAGCATGACGGTTCAGTGGTTGCACCTGCACTGTGTCCTGTTCTAAGCCGGAACTGCAGTGGAGGAAGGGATTCTTTCTCGTGGCAATCGGAAGGCAGAATGGAAAATGAGGGGCTTCAGACGGGCTTTTACAGCTCCTTCTGCTGCCCTGAGCCCGCAGAGCAGGGCAGCGTTTGCTGATGGTTTCAGCTGTTCCTAAAGACCCTGTCGGGCTGTCTTAGACACTTGGGGTGAGGAATTCCTTCCAACCCGGGCCACTTTGGGTGGGTCGGGGGCGGCCCCAGGGCAGGGGGCAGTGTGTGCATGGGCCCTTTGTGACACGGTGCTGCATGGTCACCGTGTCATGGAACAGGACAGCGTGTCCAAGGGCCCTTTGTGACACAGGGTGACATAGGAGCTGGCGGTGACAAGACCACGCCAGAGTGCTTGGAGCACGCGACGGGACAGGACGGGACAGAGCGGTGCCGTGAGGAGCCCCCGCACAGCGCACTCGTTCGTGTCTGACCCGGAGCTTTTCCCAGGCGTTATTCCTGCAGCTGACCTCGAGGCCAGACCACAGGACTTGCTGACCTGTGGCCTTCCTGAGGCTTCTCTTCTGCAGGTGCCCTTGAGGGCAGACCGTGGGACTTGGTGCCCCGGAGGCATCTCCCATCCCTGCCACCGGTGCCCTCGAGGCCTGACCACAATCAATCCTTGACAGGAGTCTCCTGTCCTTGTGGCAGGAGCCCTCAAGACCAGAGTGCAGGACTTGCTGTCCTGTAGCCTTCCTGAGGCTTCTCTCTTGAAGGTGCCTTCCAGGCACGACTGCAGGACTTGCTGACTCGGAGGTTTTCCGAGGCATCTCTCCTGCAAGTAGCCTCAAATCCAGTGACTGCCATGGAGCAGAGATCCCTGAGAGGGCCCAAGCTGGCCTGGGTGCAGGAGGAGGAAGAAGGCCCTGGAGCTGCCCCAATAGTGGAGATCAAAGAGGTGGTGCGGTTCAAGACTCTACAGGAGGGTGAGTGGCAGAGCTGGGCTTAGGGTTGGTGCCTGCAGCCAGCTTGGCACCATTGCATTCCATCCCACTGCATCCCATCCCATGTTATCACATGCCATGCCATGCCATGCCATGCCATGCCATGCCATGCCATGCCATGCCATGCCATGCCATGCCATGCCATGCCATGTCATGCCATCCCCTGGGGACATGCCCACGGACAGGACAGAAGAGGGGCCGGGCAGACACCCCGCAGCGGCCGTGCTCCATCCCCTGGGGTATCCCAGGGCTGTCCCTGCCTGGGGAGCTCAGGGCTTGGCTGTGTTCTCCGGCCTCTCCCGCAGCCCCTCAGCTCTGGCTGCGCTCGCTCTTTGCCAGATGCAGCCGTGGACCGCACACAAGAGCAGGACCCCGCCCGTGGCCTCTTCCGCAGAACAGTGGAGGTACCTGCAGCCATCCCCACCTGGGCTGGGCCTGCTGTCACCGCTCAGCCGAGCACCGCGCTTGGAGCATTCCGTGGAACATCCCTGGCTTCCTGCCCTTCTCCTACACTTGGTTTGCAAATTCATCAAGAGGATTCAGGAGGAAGAGACCAGCACCATGGGCACAGGGCTCAGAGCATATTCACACACCTTCAAAACCAAGACCTGTGCTGCCCTGCTGGATATGCTCATAGAGGGGGGGTTGTGCAATCCAAAGCAAATAAGCGGCCTGTGGTTTGAGGGTTTGATCCTCCCAGGAATTGCTTGGCCTCCCAAGCCACGCCCGCTGGTCACTGGAAGCCTTTGAGGCCATGGCAGTGTGGTGGGAAGGGAAGCACTTCTCTGGGGAAGCTGGGGACATTCCTCCCTCTGGCAGCTTTCCAAGTCTCCCCGTGCCTTCTCCAGGTGCCCGCCATGGTGAGGTACATCCACCAGTGGCTCATGGACAATCAGTTTGCTGAGCAGAGGTTGAACAGGGCCCTGCTGGATCTCACCGAAGAACAGCCTGCTGATGTAGTAATGACACTCCTGTGTGTGGCCCCATCCTGTGACAGGTATGGGGCCACCTGCCCAGAGGGCTCAGGGCTCCCCAGCCCATCAGCCTGTACAGCCTGTGCCAGGTGTCTGACCAACAGAGAGTCCCCAGGGCCCTCTGGCTGCTCCCTTTGCCAGCCCTGGCACCTCAGCCCCCGAGCCTGCTGCCATGCTCCCTCGCTGCCCCTCAGGGGCCTGTCCCCACAGGCCTGGGCTGCCTGGGTGCTGCTGGCGAGGGGCAGTGGGCAGAGGCAGAGCCGGCAGCCAGCTCAGGTCCCCGCTGCTGCCCAGGCCACGGTGCTGTGTCCCAGACCCCCCTGAGACAGAGCTCTAACCCCACAGAGCTGCTTTCACCATGTGGAAGAGCATCATGTGCTCGCCCAGGACTGCCGAGCCAGTGCAGCTGATGCTCCTCGATGTGCTGGGGAGTTGGCCAGAGCACAGCACGTTCACCTCTGATGGGGACAAAACGGGTGTCTTTGTCCTGGCTGTGAGTTTCTGCAACTGGCCTTTGCTGGTCCCAAGGCCACCTGCCCAGCAGCTCTCCATCCTCCTTGTCCCACTGCATCTCCCTGCCTCAGGCGCTGGGCTGAAACCTGGCCTCGGGGCAGCTTCAGGGGCACCAGGCCCGCTGCTCCCCCTGCGTCTCACCGGGCCTCTCCCTCCTGTGCTCGGGCCCTGCCACACCGACACCTCGGCACTGAGCGCTGTCTCGGGGGGCTTTGTCCTTTGCAGGCAACTCTGGTGATGTGGAAGATCCTCCAGGTGCCCTGTGTCCCACAGATGGTGACCGTGTATTTCCCCCACCTACTTGTGCATCTGCTCTTCCAAGTGTTCTTCAGCAGTCTGGATATGCCAAAGGAGGTCGATACCTTCTGGAAGGGATGCCAGCAGCAATACGGCCTTGCCACCAGCCCCAACAGGTACTCCATCCCACTCCTCTGTCCCTGCCACATCCCTGGGCAGGAGCCAGTGCTCCCAGTGTTAGCTGGGCTTTGCTCTGCACGCAGGTTTGCAGTGCGGACCCTGAAGTCCCTGCTCTGCCAAATGGAGCACGAGGATGTGGTGCTGGCAATGGAACGCAAGCGTGGCTGGGACACGCTGCTGTGTGCTGACACCCACCACTATGCCGTGGGTCTGCTGGCCAGGTGAGACCCCCTTCTCCCCGCTGCCTCTGACATTTGTGCTCTGTGCCCAGGGTGCCCCACACAGTCCCAGTGGTCGTGGGCCAGAGGGCCTTGTCACCGAGGCACAGCCAAGCAGACTGGAAAAGGCTGGCAGAGGAGGGTACCCACAAGGAGCTGCCTCCCAAATAGCCCAGGGCCCCTTGCAGGATGCTGGGGAAAGACCAGACCTCTGTCAGTCTGTCCTGGGAGAGGTTTGTCCCCCGGCCCAAAGTCTTGGTTACTTTTTCTCCTGCCAGGGAGATATCCCGTGTCTCCATCCCCTTGTGCTCCCGGATCGCTCGCTACCTGCTCCAGCTGCTCAGCACACTGGAGCCATGCTGGGAGCTGCCCGCCCTGGCCTTCCTTGTGGAGGTGAGCCTGATGGCCAGCGCTGCCTCGCTCAGCTGCCTCCCAGCTCTCTGCCCTCTCGTAGCCGCAGCTGCCTGGGACGGGTGCCCGCGCCCTGTGCTGCTGCCTGGGCCCAGCCCTGTGCGGTTCCGGGCTCCTGCCGGCCGGGTCCCCTGTCACTGCCCTGTGCCTTTCAGGTCCTCGAGTGCCTGAACTTGAGTGGAGGCAGTGCTAACAGAGTCCTGCAAATCTTGTCAAGGCACCTGCACAGCAAGTGCAGGGACAGGCGTCGCCTGGCGCTCAGGGCCCTTCTCAAGCTCATTGACAATCCCTCGATGGTGAGAAGGGGGCAGCGGCTGAGGCTGCGCTCGGGAATGCAGTCGCTTGGGCTTTGCTGGGCTTTAGGCACTGGGGCAGCTGCTCCCAGCTCTCCTGCCTCCTGCTTCAGCTGCCCAAGTGCTCCGCAACAGCCCTTTGGCCTCTAGGCCCTGCGGCAGCAGGATGGCGTTTCACAAACTTGTGTTCCGCACAGAGTGAAAAAATGTGGAGCCTGACTGAAAGTCTTGTGGAGCTCCTGTGCGACGCAGATGGAGAGATAGTTAGCATGACAGTCATGCTCCTCAGCTTTATCTCCCGGGACAAGGACATGCTGATAGCCAGCTCCATTGCACTGCGGCTGGTTGAGGCGCTCCTGCCACTCTTTGACCACGTAAGGCTCGCTGCCTCCAGCCACAGCCACTGGCTGCTGCCCGGACACTTTGTGCCCTGTGGATTTCCAGGCCTGAGCCAAGCTGAGCCCCGTGCAGCCGATGCTCAGGTCTTTTTTTCTTCCTTTCATACAGGACAATAGCCAGGTGCAGCTGCTCTCCATCCTGCTCTTCCAAACATTGCTGTCTCTTCCACTGGGAAAGGACAAAAAGGCCCTGAAGACACACGTGCGACAGAGTCTGCTGCCACTCTTCTTCCACTGCCATGATGAGGATGGGCGTGTGGCACAGGTGCGGACTTGTGGGCTGCTGCTGTCCCCCTGGGAGGCGGCTCAGCTGCCTCCTGCCCTGGCGCCTGCTGGGCTGCAGCCTCCTCCAGGCCTTGGCACAGGGACACAGGTCCTGCGCCCTGGCCTGTGGGGCCATCTCCGCGTCTCTGCTGCTCTCCAGGCTTCTCAGGAAACGCTGCTTTGTGTGGCCCAGTTCCTCAAGAGGAGGGATCTGGAAAAAGTGGTGAAGAACAAGAAGCTGTGGAAGTTCACCGAGTGCCTGGTAAGGATGGTCTGGAAGTGCCAGCCTCAGGCTGGAGAATCCCCCTGAGCGCGGTGCTCAGTGTGCGGGGCTGGCAGCTGTGCCCCTGCCCACTGCTGCAGCCAGAGGCAGCGCGGGCTCTTCTCCAGGCTCCTGTGGGCCCGAGCTCACGGCGGTGCGGGCAGGGGAGGCTGGGGCTGGGCGCAGGGAGTGCCCGGTCCAGGGGCTGAGCCCGCGCCAAGCCTTCCCTCCTGCCGCTCTCTCCAGCTGGCAGACGACAGCAGCAGAGCGGCCGAGCACCTGCGCCAGGCCATGCCCTACCTGCAGAGCCCAGAGGAGCCCCTGCGAGAGGCGGCCATCAGGTTCCTGGGTGAGCCGCGAGCCCGGGCTCCCTCCCCCCCCCGCCGCAGCTCGGCCCCAGCCCCGCCTGCTGCCCCGGCAGCGCCATCCGGGCCCGGCGGGGTGGAGCCCCGGCTGGCCTGGGCGCTGCTGCCGCCCTCTCGCAGCCGTGCCCTTGGGCGGCAGCGTGCGGCAAGGGCCCGGCTGAGCCCTGCCGGGCCAGGAGGCCGTGTGGCCACAGGGCTGGCAGCGCCGCTGGCAGGGAGCTGTGCCGCTGGGCCGTGACAGGCTCTGTGTTGGCAGGGATGGCCGGGCGGCAGCTGAGGGGGAAGAAGGAAGAGCTCCAGCTCATCTGTGAGGGTGAGTGAGGGCAGCGGGCTGTCAGCGGGGGCTGGCGGGGGAGCTGCAAGCCGTGCCCCGGCTGCGCAGGGCTCTGCTCCCTGTGCGGACGAGGGGCGGCGTGGGCAGAGCACACGGAGATTTCAGGGCCACCTGGGGGATTCGTGGCCAGCAGCTTCGGGCTGATCCCATTTGTCCCTTATTCCCTGCTGGCTGTGGCCGGAGCCGGCTGGGATGGCCCTGGCAGGGAGGTCTCCTCGGGTCCCCTCAGATCCGGGATCTGACCATGGCTCTGTTGCTCTCTCTTTCAGCCCTTGAAGGCACGGCAAATGACATCAGCGTCGCCGTTGGAAGCCTGGCAATTCAAACGTTGTACATCCTCCAGGCAGTAGAGAGAGCTGGATATTCCCTCTTGGACAGCCTGCATGATCAGCTCCGCAGGGCATGGAGGACACGGCCTCGTCTCTTGGGGCTCGGCTGGCTGCGCTGCTGGAGCTGTGCAGAGTGCTGATCCCAGAGGCTCTGTCTGCTGGGGCCACCTGAGCCAGCAGGAGTGTTTCATTTCTTCAAGATTGTTCTTTCGTTGTTTTGGCTTTTCTTTAGGATATAAATATAGGATGTGTTGTAATAGACTCCCAGGATCTTTCTTTTGCTGCCCAGGCTCTGCAGGGCATAGGGGAAGAGGGAGCAAAGGGTGCCTGGGCTCAGCAAGCTGCCCAGGCACGTGCAGGCTTGCAGGGAAAATGGCCAGAAGCCCCTTGGCCTTTGGTGGTTCTGCTGAAGCCTTTGTGCTGCCAACAGAGCCGGTGGGCAGGGGCCGGAGTTCCAGGGATCCCTGTGAGACCGGTGCCTGGAGATGGCCACAAGCCCTGTCCCAGGCAGGAACCGCCATCTGTGTCCTCCTGCCCGTGTGTTGCTGGCTGCATTGCTGAGGGCTCCGAGGTGCCTCTGGATGGGGCTCCTCGGGAGCTCCTGTGGGGCTGCGGCGCTGCTGCCGGGCAGGTTGGCCGGGCTGAGGGAGACCCTGAGGGGATGGGGCCACCAAGAGATGAGGGGCTGCGAAAGCCCTGACAGGACAAGGCAGTGGGAAGGCACGGGGGGGATGTGGGAGGCAGTGGGTAACGTTGTCTCAAGGAGGAAAGTGGGTTGGAGCCAAAGAGACCACTCAGCCCAATGTTCATGGGGCAAACAGAGAGGGTTTGTGCTCAAGCCCTTCCTTCTAAAGGGCCTTTGAAAAAGCCAGTCTGGATAATTTCACTGGTCTGATCTCTGCGCCCCTTCAGATTCTGGCCTGTGAAATGCCTGCAGCCTTGGGAGAGATGTGATGGGCGAGGCCCCTGTCAGTCAAAGCAGGGGCTGGTCCATTCAGCCAGTACAAGGCAGCCTGCACTGTGACACACGGCAACAGAGTGCCAGGCACAGCTGCGGGTGCTCCCCATGAACCTCAGCTCTGGGACCACTGTCTGCCCCAAGCTTCAGGGCTGCAGTGGGAGCTGGGCTCTGCCCTGGGGCCATCCTGCAGGGACAGCTGCAAACAGGGAGCATTCCCTTGCCACCAAGAGCCAAGCCAGGGCTGCAGGGCAGCTGCTCCAGCCCGGACGGCACTGTTGGGTGCTGCGCTCTGGGGCTGGGGCTCCCCGCACAGGGGACTGGACTGGTGTGCCAGAGGAGACAGAGAAGCTGCAGCTTCAGCCTAACTGAGGTGGGTGCATGGGCTGGGAAGAGTGGGGAGGCCCAAGGGGATTCACAGAGCTCATCCTGCTGAAAGGACAAGGAAAAGGGAGTGGGAGCTCAGCAGTGAGGAGAGCTGAGGGCTGGAGAGCAGCTCTGAATGCCACTAAAATCCAACCAGACCTCTGAGACATTGCTGCTCCTCAGCCAGTGACAGGATGAGTCCCTAAGCTGGGGGCTCAGCCTTCCTCGTGGTGAGGCGCATCAAGGAAGGCAACAGTGTGATGGAGACTGCCACGGGCTGGGAACTCACTGGGGGAAAAGAGGGAGCAGTTGGGAAGTAAAATGCAGGTGGGGGAGAGAACTGTTCAGAGAAGGCCTGAGCTACAGCTTGAGCAAGCTGCAAAATGTCATTTGGGGTCATCCCAGATTGATTTCATTTCAGAAGCTATTGAATAAGTTTAATTTTTGGGTGGTGGCATGTTTTCCCTTGGAGGTGTGCACTCTGCAAACTTGAGCTTTGTTGCTGAAATGCTCAAGCAAGTCTGTGCTGCAGGTCACACCATTTCTACTTGGGCTGATTCTGTCCCGGTGCTGAGCCAGCAGAGCCCTGGCAGAGCCCAGAGCAGCCTCAGCATCCGCAGAGCCCGGCTGCAAGGAGAGAAACCAGAAAGTGCCCCTCAGCTAAGGCTCCTGTCCCCTTGTCCCAGCCGCCCGCAGTGCCCAGGCCATGCTGGCCGTGCCCAGAGTGGTGCCCAGAGCTGCCCATCACTGCTGCCTTTGGCAGCAGAGCAGGAGGGCAGGACATGTGCCCAGCCTGCAGCCAGCCACGGCACATCCAGCCCTCAGCAGCTGCCCAGAGCAGGATGCTCCTGTGCTCGCTGCCATCTCCCCAAAGCTCTGATCCCACCATGCCAAGCAGACGGGACCCACCTGACGCCATCCACCGCTGGAAGAAAAGCTGGTCCCAAACGATGTCCTCAGCCTTCTCCAAGGGCACGGCCCATCCACGCCGCAGCTGCTCCCAAGCACTTCCCCATCCAGACTGGACCCCACATAGAACGCTTCCTCTAGAAAAACACACAACAAATGATTGAAAATAGATTACAGACAAAAAGGGGAAACAAGAAAAAAGGTCAAAAATCATATCTCTGTCTGGGGCTTGAGGAAGGCCCAAGCCCTGCATGCCAGGGAAAACCTCGCCCAGGGGTGAGGGAAGCCCAGGCTTTCTCCCTTCCCCCTGCACTGCCCCCCAAAATAAGAGTGATCCCAAAGCAAACAAGGGCAGGGGAGCAGCCCAAGCCCTTCCTTGCCTGCAAATCAAAGCAGCCCCTGCACAGGTTCTGGAGTCCCACCTCTGCTCCCACCATGGGGGTTGGTTTGTGTCGGGCTGGCTGCCCCAGCCCCAGCCCCAGCCCGGGGCACGGTGGGTGCTGGGGGCTGTTGGCAGGGCCAGGAGCCCACTCCCATTTCGTACCCACCCCAGCCCATGCCCCGAGCCCTGCCAAAAGCAGCTGGGCAGCCGACTGAAGGATCAGCTGCATCTGCCCCAGCAAAGGGGGAACCTTCTGTTCCCGGCCAGGCTGTGCAATGCCCAAATCTGGGAGCATCCCCTGCGTGTGGACTCATCTGCAAATTCCCTGTGGAGCCTGGCTTTGGAGAAGGTGCCAGAATCAAAGTGACGTCATCTTCAGCCTGCCGGTGACCAGGTGGAGCAAGAGGTTGTCATCCTTGATGTCGTCCTCGCTGTCTCCAGCAGCAGCAGCCCCACCTGCTACAGCTTCTCCAGGGGCTCCTTCTCCTTCCCTGGGGCTGAGACCAGGCTGTCAGGGTTCTGCCCAGGGCCCCAGCTGTCAGGGAACCAAGGACAAGCAAAACCAGCTCAGATGGCGGCCACCAGTGCTGGGCAGAGCAGCTCAGCTCCAGCACAGGGCTGCATGTTCCCATCTGATGAGCCCTGGGCAGTGACACAGGCAGCACAAAAAAGTCTGGGTTCCTTTGCTTCTGATTGCCAATGCGTGTGTGGAGCTGTAACTTACCAGGGCCCTGCATCAGAGTGTGCCTGTGGCTCTTTCCCTTCTTCTAGGGCAGATGAACGTCCTGCATCCAGGGATGACACAACAGCTCTTCTAACGAGGGCCTTTCCATGTCCAGCATGGATAAACACCTCCTGATCAGATCTTGGCACTCTGGGCAGAGAAACCAGAACCCACCGGTCAGTTGGAGAAGGCTCCTGTTGGCTTTGCCCCACTATTCCCGTGCCCACGCCATGCTGGATGTGCTCAGAGCTGGGCCTAAACTTTCCCATCAATTCCCTGTTTTGGAGGAGAGCAGGAGAGCAGGACATGTGCCCCCTCCTCAGCAGCTGCCAGAGCGGGATGCTCACGAGCTGCTGCTGTCTCCCAGCACTGGTATTGCCCCTGTGGCCACAGATGAGGATCCACCTGGAGAGAGCCGTTGTGGCAGCGAGAGCTGATGGTCCCAGCTGATGTTCTGGCACCCCCTGAAAGGATGCTCCCCGCAGACCATCTGGTGCAGCACGATGCCCAGGGACCAGACAGTAGCTGGCTTGCCGTAGTACCAGCCAAAATGCATCCATTCCGGGGGCTGTATGACCGTGTTCCTATGGAATAGAGATGGGCTTCAGCAGGGGGATGCTGCTGCTCCCAGAGCCTGGCCCCAGCATCCCTGGGCATGCAGGGGCTGCCCCAGTGGCACACGGGGTGACCGCTGCCCTCTGGCCAGCACCTGGGACTTGTGTACAGACTTGGGGTTGGAAAAGAAGCCACTGGTCTTGAAAGAGGGCAGCTGAAGCCCTGGTAAGGCCCAACCATGACAAGGAAAAACCCACTCAGTGCTGGGGAAAACCATGCCTTCATCTTCCCTGCCTGCATTGCCCCAAGAAACATTATGAATCCAAAACAAACCAGGTGAGTGGAGCAGTCCAAGCCCTTTCTCACCTGCACACCAAACCGGTTGTGGCACAGGTTCTGGCCCCCCCTCTCTGCTACCCCCACCCACGGGTGTTTTTGTTGGGCTGGCTGCCCCAGCCCCAGCCCTGGGCAGAGTGGTGGGCAAAGGCTGCCAGCAGGGCTGGAAGCTGGCTCCCCACCCAGCCCTGCTGAAACGCAACTCAGCTGAAATCTCAGAGCCATCAAGGGCAGCAAAAGGGACAATCCCTGATGCCACACCCAGCTTGGGCTAGGAGATGTTGGGCCGTGAGATGCTGGCACCGGGAGCACAGCCCTGTGTGGACTCACCTGCAAAGTGAGTGTAGGCTGTGTCTTGCAGGTAGGTGCCACAGCCAAAGTCGATCAATTTGGCCTCCCTGGTGGCCAGGTCAACCAGGATGTTCCGTGGTTTGATGTCCCTGTGCAGGACCCCGCAGCTGGTGCAGTGCCGCACGGCCTCCAGCACCTGGCGGAACAGCTCCCGCGCCACCTCCTCGGACAGGAACCCCTGTGCCCGAATGAAATGGTGCAGGTCCTGAGACCGCTTTGGGCGCTCCAGCACCATCACGATGTCGTTGGGGAGCTCAAGCCACTCCAGCAGCTGGACGACACCGGGGAAGCCAGTGGACACCTTGGCCAGCAGCACGACCTCCAGGGGTGCGCTGGTGCCGTCGGGCTGCGGGAGGAGCACGATGCCGTCAGTGGGGCTGAGGCCGTGCCGGGGCTCAGGAAGCCCTCGCCCAGCCCGGGATGCTCTGCGCCCTGCGCTGGCCCCACGCCCGCTCTCCCTCGAGCCGTCCCGGCGGCTTCCACCCTGCTGGGCCCCGGCTCATCCCCGCCCGAAGACGCTGCCGAAGCCGCCGCGGCCCAGCAGCGAACCCAGCCGGTACTGCTCCTGCAGGCCCTGCTGCGCCTTCCCTGCCGGCGGGACGCGGCTGTCAGCGCTCGGCCCGGGGCCAGGAGCGGCCCCCGAGCGCCCCTCAAGCGCCCCGGGCCGGCCATCCCCAGGCGTTCGCTCCTGGCAACGGGCCAGCGGCGGCTCGGGGCCGGCGGCCGCGCTGCCGAGCGGCGGAGCTCGGGCCGGGGAAGCCGCAGCGGAGGCAGCGGCAGCGGCTGCGCCGCCTGTGTCCTCCGCGGGGCCCGGGAGCAGCCGGCGCTGGGGCCGGGGCCTGTTTGCTCTTTCCAAGAACCTTTCCTGGAGAACGAGGTGCAGCTTCTGTCTCAAGATGTGCCACCAGCTGCAGCTTCTCTTGGCATTCCACATGTGTGTGCAGCACAACTCTTGCAGCAAAGCAGGGCAAATGTTTAAAGAACTTGACAGCTTGTTCTTTCTTTTCCTTGTGGTCTGGGCAGTTGTGCCATTGGTAAGGATTTCATTGTTATTGTTCTACCCTAAGAAAACATGATGGTCTACCAGGAATAGTTAGGGAGCACAAGCCTGACTGAATTCAGAGAAAGATTCTGCAGAGCCTGCAGCCAGAAATAGAGAGCTGTGTGATCATCATTGCAACATCCCCATGGACATCTTAAAAGTGATCTAGAAGATGACAGAGGGAGTTTGTTTCTGTGTTCAGTTTAGATGCTTCTACATCTAGTGCACTGATATAAATCAGGAGTTCAATCAGTTCATGGAAAGCACCAGAACAAGCTGGAGCTCTCAGGAGATGACTGAAAGAATCTGAAAAGAAAAATGCAGGCAATGACTTGGTGGACTTTGTCTGTAAGAAGTGTAATTTTTCCCTTATAATTTGTAATCCATCTCCTCTGCAATTATCTTTTGGAAAAAGGCCATTTTCACCCCAGATTCCCCATGAAATGGGTAGCCTGAGCTTGTGGAAGTGCCTGAAAGATGCCCTGTTCCTCTGCAGGGTCACAGAGGCTGAAACAGGAGCAGGAGCCCTCTCTGGGGAAGCCTCCTCCGAGCTGGAATTTGTGCCGTGCTGGGAGAGGAGGAGGAGGAGGGGGAGAACGCTGGGCGCTGTGTGGCAGGAGCAGGAGGTTTGGGCCGCAGGACATTCCGTCTGCGCCGCTGCCCCGCAATGGGCGGGAACGCTGTGGGGAAGACTGGGGGACACTGGAGTGGACTATGGATGCCACTGGGGGGAACTGGAAGGGCCTGGGAATGAACTGAGGTGTACTGGGAGGGACTGGGCTGTACTGGGAGGGATTGGAGGGGCACTGGGGTTGTACTGGGGATGAACTGGGGATGCACTGGGCTGTACAGGGAGGGACTGGAGGGGTTGAATGGGCTGTTCCCGCCTCCACCGCCTCCCATTTGCTGAGGCTCCTGCCCATCATCACCCACAGCCAATCATCGCCGGGGATTGTGGCTTTGGGGGCGGTGCCTGGAGTCAGTGCTGTCTTTTCTTTTGCCTACAACTCCCATCATGCCTCGCAGCCCAATAGAGCCCCATTGGAGCCGGGACTACAACGCCCGTCATGCCCCGCGCTCCACAGAACCCCCGGTATCCGCCCCCATCTGTGCCGTAAGTGTCCCCCAGACCCTCCAGGATCCCCGAGTGACCCTCAGCGGCCATTTGGGACCCCCCACAATTTTACTGGCAAAGTACAAAAAAGCAAGAAACTTTGGAAAAGGATTTAATACAACATCCAATCCAACATAAAACACCCTAGAAGTAACTTAATTGACTCAGCCCATTTAACCTGGAAACCTTTAAACACTTTAGTTGTTGAGGTACCCAAAAAATGTTCCATAGAAAGAGCATGAGAAGGAGAGGAAAGAGAGAAAGATGCAAAGACAGAAGCTCCATAGAAAGACACGCACGTGGCTCCCAGCTCCTGGCGTTCCAGTGTGGGTGAGACACAAACCCCAGGAGAAGGCAGAGTCCATAGCAGGGGCTGACCTTGTGCTCTGTGTTTTAAGGCCCTGGGCCTTTGTGGGCCTCCCCCAGGTGGGATTTCTGATTGCTCGGGCAATCAGGGCTGGGTTAGCGCTGTCCCCTCTGTGTGACTGATTGACAGCTCAGCCCAAGGTGTCTTGGGACATCGATCTCATCCAGCCTCTGACAGCGACCACGGTGACACTGGGGAACCTTATGGAGCCATGGGTCAGTTGTGACAATGCAGGTCCAAGGACACCATGGTGACACTGGGGAACCTCATGGAACTGTGAAAAACACATTCACTCTCCTGTGAAAATTTACAAAGTTTAATAAAGGACAATAGGAGACAAGGACCATAGAGCAAAGGTTAGTTTGGCCGGGTGCATCTTGACACTCAGCCAAGAGCACACCCTTCTCTTTGGGGATTCCCCTTAAATGCCTTTTCTATTACATCAGCCTGTTGCATATTCATAGACTCTTATGCATACCCATTAACTAATTTACATTTTCCAGGAACTATTTGACATGACCCCTCCTTGGGTCTGCCTTTTTAGAGCATGCCTGTTTCTTGGCTGTGGTTTTGGCTCCTTCTCTTTATCACTTCCAGTCCGGGTCCCGGCCCACACTGCCTTCAGACAGTGAATGCTGATCGTTGGCAGATCTGTACAGGCGTCCTCATCCTGTGTTCACTGGATGTTATCCCATCCAAGCAGGCATTTTAACACAAGCATAGCTACTTCACTACTATGCCTAAGCTTAATTAACAGCAGAAATACAAACTATATCTTTGTAACAAAGTGATTTTAACACCACACCTATAAAATCCATGGAAAAGGTCTGGACTGTTTGACTGGCTTGGCCTTTGGGGGGCCACCTGACAGGTCCAGCTGACCTTGGCATGTCGAGGGCTGCTTCTCATTAGTCCCTGAAGCACTGGGGCCCTGTGCTTTCCTTCCTGTGGAAAGAACTGTCCCTCTTTCCAGATGTCCATGGCCAAAACTGGGATTCCTTCTCCAAATTTCCTTATATGCAAAGATTGTTCCCAGATGAAATCTGCCAGGACAGACAGGTCTGGCTGGCTTGGCTACCCCGAGTCCACCTCTCATCTGCCTTTGAAACACTGGGATCATGTGCTTTTCTTTCCAATGGGAAAAAAAAAAACACCTTTCACATCCAAGTCCCCATGGCCAAAGTTGGGAATCCACCTCCAGATTTCCCATATCCAAGGATAGCTCCCAGACAAAACCTCCTAGAAGATACAAGTCTGGCTGGCCTTGGCTTCCTGAGGGCTGGCACACATCTGCCTTTGAAACACTGGGGCTCAGTGCTTTCCTAATGAAAAGAACTCTCCTTCCTGCCCAGGTGCCCACAGCCAAAACTGAGATTTCACCTCCAAAAATCCCGGTGTCCAAGGATTTCCCCCCCGATGAAAGGTGCCAGGAGAGACAGGTCTGGCTCCCTTAGCCCATGGGTGGCCACCTCTCATCTTCTTCCAAAACACTTGCACTTTGTGCTTTTCTTTCCTATGGAAAAACCATCCATCTTGAGCAGGTGCCCATGGCCGAAACTGGGATTCCACCTCCAAAACTCCGTCCATCCAAGGATTGCTCCCAAATGAAAGCTGCCAGGACAGACAGGTCTGGCTGCCCTTGGCCTCTTGGGGGCTGCCTCTCACCTGTTTTTGAAACACTGGGTCTCGGTGCTTTCCTTCCAATGGAAATGAACTGTCCTTTTCATCAAGGTGTCCAGGGCTGAAATTGAGACTCCACCCCCAAATTCTGTATATCCAAGGATTTCTCGGTGATGAAAGCTGCCCGGACAAACAGGTCTGGCTGGCTTGGCCTCCCAGGAGCCACCTCTCTCCTCTTCTGCCTTTGAAACACTTGGGCTCTGTGCTCTCATTCCTGTGGAAAGAATCCATCCTTCTTCTCAATGCAGAAATGGCCAAATTGGGATTCCACCTCCAAAATTCCCTATACCCAAGGGTTGCTTTCAGACAAAAGCTGCCAGGACAGAGAGCTCTGGCTGGCCTTGGCCTTTGGTGGTCACCTCTCATCTCAAGGAAGCCCTGAGGAAAGTATTTTAACAGGTTTGAATACTGGAACATCAATGAGTCTCTCATCCTCTGAAAAACTCAGATGCCCTTCAGATCAGATGTGTCTGGATTTTTTCTCATTGTGTGTTCTGCATGAAATACTATTTTCAGCTAAAAAATATTCTTCTTCACACTCTAGCATTGTTATCTGACACAAAACACCTCGTCTACATATGGATCCAGGTCACCTGTAGAAGACAATGAAGAATGCAGCAGGAATGATTGGTCTCTGCTCCCATCTGTCACATCTCCTCTGGAGCTGGAGGTGCAGCCCCAGCACTTGGCAGGGCTCAAGGGCTCGCCAGCTCAGCTCCCACACAGAGAACTTGCGGACCCTGGGCTGCTCTTCTTGGCCCCTGCACGCTCAGCCAGGCTGAGATGGACACTGCTGGTTTCTGGGCCAGGCTCTCGGAGCCCAGCCCAGCTCCCTGCAAGCTCTGCCAGCTGCCCTGAGCTCTGTGCAGCACCAAGGGCCTCTCCCCAGCACAGCCCAGCCGGCTCTGGCCCCACAGCTCTGCTCAGGCCAGGCTGCTCTGGCCACTGGCCCCACGGCCTCAGCCCCTGCCAAGGGCACAGCAGCAGCTGCAGCTCAGCCAGGACTCAGCCCCACCATGGGGGAAGGGGCCTGGCCAAGGGAAAGGAGGCTCCCTGGGTGCCCTGCTCCCCTCGGGCTGAGGTGCTGAGAGCTCTGCAGCCCCTGCTGCCATCCCATCTGCCCAGGCCAGCACAAGAGCCCCGGCCTTGGGGCCCTCCAGAGCTGCTCCTGCTCCAGGCCCAGGGCCCATCCCAGAGCTGGGGCAGCCACAAAGCTGTGCCCATTTCTGTTCATTGCTGCTCTGATGGGGATGGATCCTCAGCCCCTTGGAGGTTGGTGATGAATTTTAATTGTCCTGAGTCCTCTCCTTTCTTGAGCTCTTCTGTTGAGAAATTCAGTGACAAAGGCTCATTAACATTTGTTCAAAACACCCACGCAAGACAAGCCCGTGGGAATAATTAAAGTCTTCAATACTTCTGTGGTCAATTAGACAGATTTCAGAAGTGTATTCAAAGTGAATCTACTATATTGAAAAGAATGAAGAGAGAACTGTTTTGTCCTGTTTAGTTTTCTTTTCCTGTTTATAGATTGATATCAGCAATCCCCAGTTGATATTGATCCCCAGTGATGTAAATTAAGGGCCAGGAGACCAGCTCCTTTGAAAAGGCCTTTATTAGGTGATCAGCTCTGGGTGGGGGCCCGAGGGGTCGCGCACACCGTCGCTGCTCCCTTCGGCGACGCAGAGGAGGAGGTGAACAGTTGTGCTTCACAGCAGAACTGGGGCTTCCGTCCTCGAGGGCGTGCCTAGGAAGACCATTAGTGGCTCGTAGACTAGGGTCCTCATCTCAGTCTGGCTACTTTTAGGTGGTGGTGACCTCCAGAACTCGATTGATGGCATGGGAGGACTCTTCCCACTAGGTCCAGTCACTTGGTTCCTCGAGTTTCCACGTTATTTTGGTGTTTTTAGGCCCTTTTGGTGGATTCTGTTCTGCTTCACCTCATTTGCATACTGCCGAGGTTGTTTCTGGCCGCCATTTTGGGAGCAGCGAAGGCAATGCCCGAGGGACTGAATGAGGGTAACAATAAAGGGATTTAACAAGGGGTAACAGGGGGTATTATGCAACACCAGTGAACATAGGGGAGCATATAACAACCAGGGGGTATTACAACAAGGGTACAGTTAGAAGGGACATGGGGAGACATATAGAAGCAGCAAACAGGGGGTGTATTACAACCAGGGCACAACTGGAATGAACAGGGAGAGACATCCACAGTGGGAGACATAACAAGGGGGGGTACAATTGGAATGAACATGGGGGCACAACAAATATGTAACTTTTACTGAATTCATTCATAACAACTCCCCCCTCTATTTATTTGATCGGGCGGATGCCCGCATCAATTTGCAGTCTCTGGTTCTTGGGAATAAAATTTCCTAAGTCTTTGGTACTGGTTATATATTTCTTTGGCATCTGCGTGTTTCTGGTCTTGGCTTTCCATCACCATGATCCTTGTTTGTTTTTTGTTAGCTGCCTCAGGAAGTTGGATGCTAGCTTGCACAGTTGAGGTCAGGATTCGGACTAGACAGGGAAATAAGCAGGGTAAAAATAACAGTCCAGTTATTGCACAAATAGTAATAAACGCAGCCTTTTTCCACCATTTCCCTTTGAAAGACCAAAATTCATCCCACCAGTCACTGTCTATTAAGGGAGTCCATTCTTGATTCCCCACATAGGCCAATTTTCGGATTTCTTTAGAAATGTTTTTAATCACCTCACTTTTATAATCAATCTCTAAGCAGCATTCGGAGGAGTTGAATTTTCCACATATTCCTCCTTCATCAGCTAATAAGTAATCTACTGCCAATCTAATTTGATAGATCACTGTTCTGGTTTGGGACAATTGGTCACTTATGTGTTCAAATACTATTGCTGTGCGATTGGACACTTTTTCAAGCACTGCTTGGAGTCTGATTATTCTATTCAACATATAAATAGGAGTCCGGTAGCCCCAGGATCCGTCTTGAGCCCAAGTGGCCGGGCCGTAGGTTCGAATGATTTCATCTGGAGTCCACACTTTGCTTTTCCATGTTTGTGTACCTCCCATGTCAATTAAGTCCCTTTTCTTTCTCTCTTCCTTTCTCAGGTCATCATATACCGGGACTCCTAAATGTGCTCCTGACTTCTTGGGTAGTAGGAAAAAGGCTGGTTTAATGACCCCTATGGTGCAACTCCCTGCCCAGTCTCCCGGGAGTCTTGTATATGCAGTATCCCCACAAATCCAAAATAAATACTCTGGGACCTGCCAGAATCCATCTCCCACTTTGGTTGGGAATTCCCAAAACTTTGATACTTCTCTGATTCCCCAAAAGGGGTTTACTCCTTTTTCTGTGCATTTATGAAGGTTATATCCTTCATGATATATGCATCCCTTTTCTGTTTTCCCGATGGCCCAGTATGTAAGGGGCTCCCTCGGGACCCATTTGGCCTCCAAATTCTTTATTAATAAATATCTTTTACATGCCACCTTCCCTACAGGGGTGTTGTACCTTTTCCCTATTCTTAGAATGCACTCTTCCCCTATTATTTTTGATTTTAAATCCCATTTTTCCCTCCCCCTAGATGCCAATAGTTCATATTTTGGTTTTGTCTGTTTCCACCTCAGAATTTCTAGTGGGCTTAAACCAATCCCCTCCCAAGGCCAAATTTCTGTCATTTGGGTACTTCCACAAATCCAACAACCAGTCAAATTTAGTTCTTTGCTTATCCTTTCAACCAAATCGATGAACAAATTTTTTCCTAAGGGGATATCAGGATCATCCTTTTTCCACATCAATTGTTTTTCCTTAACTATGTCTTTTAATCCTTTGTTTTCAAAACAAAACCAAGCTTCTCCTATTGGGCACTCCCCATGTAGGCGCTGCCTATAAGAGGCAGTATTTCTTGTGGTCCAATAAACTTTCCCGTCCTCTTGACAGGTAATTAACTGAGAGTGATTAAAACAGCTTGGGTTAATGTTAGTGTGGACTCTGAATAGGGACCTCAGGTCTTCCCCATCATATATGGGGTGATAGCACTTAGTGCAGGGGTTCTCTCCTTTGCTGAGAGTACCATATATCAGCAGCATCACCATCAATTTCTCCAAGAGTCCGGTAGGGGCCATTTCCCTCATGCCGACACCCCCCGGTCTTGCCTCTTGGGCCGAGGTCTCTCTGTATATTCTATAGAGTCTCCTGACACTGGCTGCCTTCACTCTCTCTGTTCCCTAATCTTTTCCTTGCCCCTCTTGGGAGTACTCAGTAGGAGAAGAACTTCTTTTTTTTTTTTTTTTTTTTTTCTGTATATAAAAAACTTTTAACCTTTATGTAAGGCTTGTAACAACCATTAAAACAGTGTGCAACAGTTTACAAAATTCATTGCATTTATCCCATAACAGATTCCTTAACTGTCCTTCAGTCCTTGTTCAGTCCTCAGGTCCTGAGTTTCTCCTGAGAATTAATTTCAAGTCCTTTGGATTTTGAATTACTGTCCACTCCTGTGAGCGAGTGGATGGGGTTCCTTCCACTGGTTCTGCGGGTAGTGCAGGGGAGCTGGGTCCTTCGTCAGGAGGTGTTACTGCCCTGAGTGATGTGAGTCCAACCCTTTTCCCGAGTCCGTACCGCGGTGTGTGTAGTCAGCAACACCTGAAAGGGACCTTCAAATTTAGGTGTTAGAGGGATATTGTTCCAAGATTTAATTAATACCCAATCCCCAGGGTGGATAGTGTGCACATTGGTATCGTGGGGAGAAGTTTGGGGTATATATCCCTTTTTTCTAAGGCCCTCCAATGTTTTTCCAATGGCTTCTAAGTATTTTTGGGTAGCTTCCTCTCCATCCAGGTAAGCACCAGTACTGTAGGGGGACAATAAAAAGGGAAGTCCAAACATCATCTCATAGGGGGAGACTCCTATGTCTGCTCAGGGTCTTGTTCTAATCCGTAATAGAGCCAAGGGTAGGCACTTAAGCCAATTTAATTTGGTTTCAGCTTTTAGTTTTGTCAAAACATTTTTAAGAGTTTTATTCATTCTTTCAACTCTGCCTGAGCTCTGGGGATGCCATGGGGTATGTAGCCTCCATTTCATTCCCAAAGCTTCAATCACCCATTGTAAAGTCTGAGCAGCAAAGTGAGGTCCCCTGTCTGAGTCGATGGTGTTTACCAAACCATACCGGGGGAGGATATCTTCCAGGATTATCTTTGCAACCACTTCTGCAGTCTCCTTTTTGGTAGGAAAAGCTTCTACCCAATGAGTGAGATGGTCTGCTATTACCAATAGGTGTTTATATCCCTGGACTGGAGGCATTTCAGTGAAATCTATTTGAATATTTTGAAATGGTCTTAAAGCCAATCCTCTTCCTCCAGGTTCTACTTTTCTCATTACCTTTTGGTTGATCTTTTGACAAATGACACATCCTTTTGTTATTGATTTGGCCAGATCGTATACTCCAATACAAATATTTTCTCTAAGGAAGTGGTCACATAGTCCCTGGGTTCCCCAGTGTGTTAGTGCATGTATTTCTGTTAGTACCTTTCGTGCTAGTGCTTGGTTCAAGAACTTTCTCCCATCTGGGGTTAACCATTCCCCTTGTTCCCCTTGGCATAATTTGAGCTCCTCTATTGCTCTCCGTTCTTTTTCACTGAATATTGGTTCTACTTTGTCACCCCTTTTCTCAGGCTTCTCTCCCAGCTTGAGAATCTTAATTGGTTCCCCCACTTCCAAAGCTGCTTCCTTAGCTACCTGGTCAGCCAGTTTATTCCCTCTTATTTCAAAGGTATCTCCTTTCTGGTGCCCTTTTATGTGCACAACTGCTATTTCTGTTGGCTTTTGCAAAGATTTTAATACCAGCTTTATTAGTTCTGTGTGTACCAGACTTTTACCTTTTGAGTTTTGATATCCCCTCTCCTCCCAAATCTCACAAGTTTTATTCCCAATAGTCATCCCCATGGGAATCTTGTTAACACTAGATCTATCAGCACCAGTGTCGACTAAAAATTCAAAATCCTCTTCTTGGGGACCCACATTAAGATTTACTAGGGGCTCTTCTTGGTTTTTCATTGGATCCCCCAACATATAGAGCCCCTGACACCCCTAGTCATCACCCCTCAAGACCCGTTCTAAGGCCTCTTGCTCCCGTACAATTGTTTCATCCATCCTTAGCTTCTTACAATCCCTCTTAAAGTGTCCCACTTCTCCACAATAATAGCATGCCCTGTCATTAGATGCTCCTCCTGTTCTTCTTGGCCTTCCCCCCTCCCTCCTGAGACCGGGTTTTTCTGCATATCTCTCTCCTGACGGTATTGCCTTCCCTTGATTTGTTCTCGGAGAACATGTTGGTGGTTCATTATTTATTCCAACACTCTCCTTAGCAACGGCCACCATTACTCTGGCTTTTGCTTTTGCTTTCTCTTCTTCTCTTCTTAAGTAAACCCGGAGAGCCTCTTTTAGCAATTCATTTATGCTCTTTTCCTGCCAGTCTTCAACTTTTTCTAGTTTCCTTCTAATGTCTGGCCAGGATTTTGTGACAAATTGTACTTTTAACAGTACTTGTCCTTCTGGACTGTCCGGGTCTATGTTTGAATATAATTGGAAATTTCTTCTCAGCCTATTAAGCCAATTTGCTGGGGTCTCATCTTTTTCTTGAGTCCCCTCAAAAGCCAGTTTTGTATTGCTACTTCGGGGCACGGATTCTTTGATACCTCTAATTATAAGAGACCTGTAGTCCCTCATATTCCTTCTACCTTCCTCTCGATTCGGATGCCATCCAGGATCTACCAGGGGCATCTTAAGGTCTCCAGGAGGCCCTACTCTATTCTCCCTTTCCCATATTCAAATACCTGCTGCTCTTATCATCCTCACTTCCTCAGGGCAGAACAAAATATTGAGGATGGAATTCAACTCCCCCCAGGTGTAAGTACTAGGCCCAAGGATTTGAAATTCCCACTGGATCTTCTATCAAGTTTCCTAACTCCTTTTTAAAACTCCGAACTTCCAAAGCAGTGAGCGGCGCATTCACAAATCCTATTCCCCCCAACGTTCCTCCCATGGGGACTTCCCTGAGAGGCATCATCCTTTCAGGTTTAGATGCTCTTGACCAAGTATTGCACCAGGGGCCATCGGTAGGATTCTCACTAAGGGGAGTTGGAGTCATCTGGTCTGGTGGGTCTTGCCTGTTAGTAGAAGAGGGGGATGGGCTCAACTCCCAATTAGAAGGGGGTAAAGGAATAGACACAGGTGAGGGGGCAGGATGCAACAGTGGAAGAGCTGAAGAAGAAGCTAGAGATATACCACAGTCAGGAGAGGATGGGAAAGACACTATAGGATTAGGTGAAGATTCTAGTTTAAGATTAGAAACTCTAGGAGGAGGTAGATTAGTAGGAGTAGAAAGAATAGTTTGAGGAAGAGTTGAGTTGGTGGCCAAAGGAGCCTGCAAGGAAGCTGGGGTAAGAAGAGGGGTTGAAGAATGGTCTGGGGTTATTACCGGAGGAGCGGGAACAGGATTAGGATTTTGGACAGGAGTGTTAGGAGGAGGTGGTAATGGGATCACGGCGGGAGGGGCTGGTAAGGGATTAGTGTTTAGGGCTGGGTAAATTGGAGGAGGAGGAGGTAAGTGATCCAAAGGATCCCAAGGTTTTGCCATTGTTTGTTCTCCTTCCTTTTCCTCCTTATTCTTTTCTCCTTTCTTTAGTTTACAAATTCTCACACTTTCCTCTCCTGTACCTGCAGTCTGCCAGCAAGCGGCATATGTTAGTTGCTCTATGTCTGGATCCTCCTGAGTTCTTAAATACTGATTCAATTGTGAGCAGATCCAGGGGTCATTAGTCCCATACCAAGGCCACTTCCCTTGTAAATTTAGCTTTGGCCAAATTTCTGTGCAATAATAAATCATCTTAACTTGGTCGAGGGTTTTTGTGGCCTCTTTAGAGTCCCACTGATTCAACAGTTGTCCAAGTGGGCTTTCTATGGGGATGCTTTTTATTTTTCCCTTTCTTTTCAGGGAGTCCTGTTGCCTACTCATGCACTTTCCCATTTTCAATAACTCAAACCTCTAAGGTGCCCCTACCCGAACGGAAATTTACAGACGGGCAACACAAATCTATAAACAACTCAAATACTCCTTTCTAAAACAAATTATCTAACTCCAACACAGGCCTTTTCCCCCCTTAGAAATAACTTAAGCCCCTTCTTATACTTTCAATACTTCACTCTCACACCAGGGAATGATCTTTATTAGAAAAAGGGATGCGGGGGGGTCACTCACACTCTCTCTCTCTCTCCTTATCCACCCGGGTGAATCCTAACAATCACACCTTTTAGGGTTCGGCCCCTTTGCCGTCCCCCTTGGGGCCTATCCTAGTGATCCAACCCCCTAACCGTACCCCCGCTCCTTGCCTCTCCTACAGAGACTGTTGAGCACGTCTTTGCGGCGCCCGCCAGGGTCCCTAGTATCAGAAGCCCTCCCCTAGGCACCGGGACCTTCCCTTGTCTAGCCTCCCGCCAAGCCGGACCACGAGTCCACTCCCCGGACTAGACCGTCCCGTTCTGATACCGTATCCCGCCTTCCTCAATTTTTTGAACGGAGGTAGGAAGGTTCCAGGAGACTCTGTGGGGTTACCCGGGGGTATCCCTTCCCAGAAACTGGGATCAACCCAAGTGGGGCCCGACCCCTTTACCGTCCACCGGTCCGGCTTGGCTATCCCTCCCCAGCGGAATAACCTAGGTGAAAGGGATGTGTGCAAGTATGCGTGGTGCCTGTCCTTGCCTAACGACTCCCCACCCCAGTGCTCTTGGCCGTGGGTTTACAGTCCCCTCCCTGAGACCGCGGCAGCACACCACCTTCGGCACGTCCAGCCCGGTTCTGGGAAGTAAGAACCTTCGTGGGCGCCCGGTGCTGGCAGTGCCTGGGGGCACCCCGGACTGCGTGTGACTCACTCAAATGTCTGGGTAGTCCACACGCCCGGACCTACCCAGACCCCTAATGCGTGTGACGCACTCAAATGTCTGGGTAGTCCACACGCCCGGACCTACCCAGACCAAATGCGTGTGACACACTCAAAATGTCTGGGCAGTCCACACGCCCGGACCTACCCAGACCAAATGCGTGTGACACACTCAAAATGTCTGGGCAGTCCACACGCCCGGACCTACCCAGACCAAATGCGTGTGACGCACAAAAAATGTCTGGGTAGTTCACACGCCTGGACCCACCCAGACCGCAACGGTCTTACCAGGGGAGACCTAGCCCCACTGTGTGCCACTCACTCCTGGCTTTCCCCTGCACGCCCAGCGGGGGGAACCTTACTATCCCCAGGGGACGCCTCACTCACCCAATCCTTTCGCTTCCCCCCGTTCCCGGCCGGCCCCCTCGCGGGAGTCCGAAACCGCGGTACTAGGGGGTCCACAATTGCGTCGAGGGTCCGAGCTGCCGGCCCTCGTCTCACTCACACTCCTTTCGCTCACCCCCTTCACCCGCCACCGGAATTACTCACCCTTCCGGTGCTCCTGTGCGTCGCGTGGTCCCAGGCTGATCCCTTGGTCCAGGCAGCCAGCAGTCCCTCGGAGGCCCAGGGTGGGCAGCCGTCCCAGTCCTGGGGTCCTCGGTGGGCGTGGCTATCCCGGACGAGCGCCCCACCTGATGTAAATTAAGGGCCAGGAGACCAGCTCCTTTGAAAAGGCCTTTATTAGGTGATCAGCTCTGGGTGGGGGCCCGAGGGGTCGCGCACACCGTCGCTGCTCCCTTCGGCGACGCAGAGGAGGAGGTGAACAGTTGTGCTTCACAGCAGAACTGGGGCTTCCGTCCTCGAGGGCGTGCCTAGGAAGACCATTAGTGGCTCGTAGACTAGGGTCCTCATCTCAGTCTGGCTACTTTTAGGTGGTGGTGACCTCCAGAACTCGATTGATGGCATGGGAGGACTCTTCCCACTAGGTCCAGTCACTTGGTTCCTCGAGTTTCCACGTTATTTTGGTGTTTTTAGGCCCTTTTGGTGGATTCTGTTCTGCTTCACCTCATTTGCATACTGCCGAGGTTGTTTCTGGCCGCCATTTTGGGAGCAGCGAAGGCAATGCCCGAGGGACTGAATGAGGGTAACAATAAAGGGATTTAACAAGGGGTAACAGGGGGTATTATGCAACACCAGTGAACATAGGGGAGCATATAACAACCAGGGGGGTATTACAACAAGGGTACAGTTAGAAGGGACATGGGGAGACATATAGAAGCAGCAAACAGGGGGTGTATTACAACCAGGGCACAACTGGAATGAACAGGGAGAGACATCCACAGTGGGAGACATAACAAGGGGGGTACAATTGGAATGAACATGGGGGCACAACAAATATGTAACTTTTACTGAATTCATTCATAACACCCAGCACCTCCTAATGCAGTCTGAACAGATATGAAATTCAAGACCCTTCATGGCTGACAATCAATCACACCTTGTCCCTACCCCCATCCCACCATTTCCCTCATCCAAGCCCTGGCACTCAGAGCAGCTGAGGAATGGAGTCACATCCAGGGGTGTCCCCAGGGCTCAGGACTGGGGCCAGGTCAGTGAAATCTCTTTATTGCTGATCTGGACGAGGCCATCGAGGGCACCCTCAGGCAGTTCCAGGTGAGCCCAAGCTGGGTGGCAGTGTGGCTGTGCTGGAGGGCAGGAAGCTCTGCAGAAGGATCTGGACAGGCTGGAGCCATGGGCCCAGGACAATTGGATGAGGTTCACCAAGGCCAAGGGCCGGGTCCTGCCCTGGGCTCACAACCACCCCAAATCCCTGGCTCTGCCCTGCCCCTGATCCCCACAGCCTGTCCTGTTTCCTCCATCCCTGCATTGCCAGAGACTTTTTGGGACAAGGCAGCTCTGCTCTGGGGATGGAGGGAGGTGCAAGTGCCACCACTGCAGTGGGAACCAGAACTCATCGGGTTTGTGTCTTTGGGGGTCAGGAACTTGTGGCACTCAGAGTCACAGGAAGTTTCTCTTCATTGCCAACATAAAATATGTAAATGTGATCGAATTTAAGAAACACTGAAACTCTTCCCGCAGCAATGGGAGACATCCCAGCAACATCTGACATGTCCAGCATTCACAAGGGATTTTTGTAGAAAAACAATTTTATACAAAGATGATTTTTTGATAGATATAGAAACAGTTTAGTTGTTGTATCATGATGCTCTGCGTGAAGTGGGGATAAATCAGCCTGAACCATGCCTGGTCTGCAAAGCTGTCAGTGGTGGATGGAGAAGGGGGTCAGGCTGCTTTTGGGGTTGAGGAAATGCTGAAAGCAGCCTGACTCATTTCATCTCCTCCTGTCCTGGGATGAGGAGCCCCTCAGCCTTCCCTGCTCCGGGCTGGACAAGCCCAGCTCCCTCAGCCTCTGCTCACAGCCCAAGGGCTCCAGCCCCACCTTGGAGGCCCTTCCCTAACCCTGCTGCAGCTGTAGGGGGGACCCAGCGGGACAGGGGACCCTGCTGGGCACAAGCAGGGGAGACTTCTCTGGGGGGGAAATGTGAGCGGGGCTGGGGCAGAGTGACCAACCCAGTGACCTCACACAGCCCCACTGTGATGTCACAGTCTGCTCTGTGATGTCACACAACTGCCCTGTGATGTCACAGCCCACTCTGTGATGTCACTCTACCACATTCTATGATGTCAGAGTCTGCCCTGTGATGTCACAACCTGCTCTGTAATGTCACATCTTACCCTGTGGTGTCACAGACCACCCTCTGGTGTCACACAGCTGCCCTGTGTTGTCAAAGTCTGCTCTCTGGTATCACACAGCCACTCTGTGATGTCACACAGTCCCCTCTATTATGCCTTAGCTGATCAGTGACCTCACATAACTCACTCTGTGATGTCATAGCCCACTCTGTGATGTCACAGCCCTCTCTGTGACCTCACTCAACCTGTTCTGTGATGTCACACAGCCCCTTGCTGACATCGCAGCTGCTCTGTGCCTCTCTCACACACAGCCACGGCGGTGCCTCTATGACACAGCCCCCTCTGGGACATCACACAGCTCATCTGTGACATCACGGCCATTCCCTGAGGTCACCGCTCCCTCTCTGGGACATCCCCCGGTGTCACCTTTGGGACAGAGGGGATAGGTGGGCTCCAGGCATATTTGGGCCCCTGTGCCTGCAGCCCTCAGCGCCCGGAGGTGCCCAGCAGCTCCCGCAGGCTGCAGAACCTCCGCGCCACCCCCGACAACCACAAGTGTCCGTCCTCGTCCCGGCGGAGCTGGCACCGCTTGGAATCCCGGCCGGAGCGCGGCTGTGGAGCGACCGCCGGGCTCAGTGGGGCGGGGACCCCCGGGAGCCCCCAGACCCCTCCTGCCCCACGGGTGCCCGCGGCAGCAGAGGAGAGGCAGAGGGGGTGGCGTGCTGTCCCCAGGCATGTCAGAGTGTCCCCATGGGTGTCAGGCTCTCCCAGTGGATGACAGGGTGCCCCTATGGATGCCAGGCTTTCCAATGGCTGCCGGGCTGTCCCCGGCGATGCTGGGCTGTCCCGTGGGTGCCACACTGTCCCCCCACCCTTGGCTCACCTGTCACGGCTGCAGACCTGTCCGGGGCTCTGCCTCTCCTCCTCAGTGATGGGCAGCAAGTCCAGCACGGCCAGGCTCGGCCCCTGAGCAGCAGGCCTCGGCCAGAGCTGACTGACAGCGCGAATCCTGGGCACTGCGTGAGCAACACCATTGGTATTATTTACCTAAAATACATGACAGTGATGCTTATGCCAGCTCCGTATAACCTGGTGTAGTTATCTGCAAGAAATGTATCATTTGAAGGAACTTTCCCAGTTGACATGAATAGAGGCTTTTTTGTAGGGTATTTTAGGGGAAAACCCTCCCATTTGAGGTCTGGGCTCTGGCCAAACCCTGGTCCCTGCTGGTCAGGACGTGTGCTATCAGATCCAGGAGTTCCTGTGCTAAAAATAGAATCAAGTCACTTTGAGTGACTGATTTGGGCCTATAAAAGCTGCACTCGCTTTTGGGGTGAATTTGGAGAGCTCACCTATGGGTGGATGCACAGTGCAGGATTTTGCCAGTTGCTGGGAAGGGTTCTCCAGATCCTCACTGTGAAACGGGGCTCCCCAGCGACTGCAGACTCTGGATGGTGGAAAAGTATTTAGGCAATTGGTGATGTATCTTTGGCAATCATGCTCCTTTCTCTCCCACAGTAATGGTTAGGTGCTTGCTGACATTGGCTTGTTGCTAAAGCCAACGGATATATTTATTGAATATGTCATTTTACTTTTGTGTTGTCTTTATGTTCATAGTAAAATAAGACCATTCTTTCCCTTGGTGTCTGTGTTCTTTAAATCTCCCCTCTTGATTGGCAGAACACTTTCTAATAGCCAGATTGTGTTAGAAGTTTTCTATCTGGCTGATTCAGTATCAGTTTTTCAGGCCCCAGAGGTTCACAGTGGTCCCTTGCCTTGCAAATGTCTCAATGGCCTCTTGGTCCCACGAGGCCCCACAGTGTCACAAAGGTCACCTTGATTCCATGGCCCTGAAGTGCTACAATGGCCCCTTGGCTCCATGAGGCCCTGCAGGGTCACCCTGGGGAAGGAGGCCAGGAGGGATTCGTTCCCCACACGCTGCAGCTCCCTGGGCCAGCTGGCACTGACACCTTCTCCCAGGCCAGCGCTGCCGGGCACAGCCAGGGCCGTGCCACACTGCAGCTCCCTGCAAACCACGGCGGCGTCTGCGAGGCCAAAACCCGAGTCACAGACAGTTTGTCACTATTTCTGTCCGTATTTGACCAAGAAATGTCCCATCGTGGGGTCCCCTTTCCTGCAGTCACTGCAGCACTGGGACCACAGCCAGAGCTCTGAGCGAGAGAAATGGCCAGCGCTGCACCTCTGCACTGGCTCGGGGATGGTGGGAAATGCTCTGTGGGGTGGCTGGAACCATGGAGAAAGGACAATTGGCAGTACAGAGGGAAACCCATCTGGGCTGCTGGACTGGGAAAAGACATCGCTGCCCAGGGGAGAAGCTGGCTGTGAAAGTCCCTCCTGTGGATGCTCACATGCCCAAGGGTCAGGCACTGAAGAGCATTGCAACAACACACAGGGGGATGGGGCTGCCAGGATGCAAGTGTCTCAGGAGGGTCTGGACTGGCCACACAAGGCTGAGTTATTTCTGGACACCTCGGGTCATCAGGGCAGAGATGCGAACTCCAGACGGGCTCATGAGCGAGGGGTGGATTTAGCCATGGACACCATCTCCAGGTTATCCCTGACTGTGAAACGTGGGCTGAGATCCAGCAGGCCCAGGTGGGTAAAGCCCCTGTGGTGTGGGGGATGATGGTGGGAATATCTGTCTGGGGAGACATGTGGTCTTCTTAGTGGGAGTAGTAAATTGGAGAGCACCATTCCTAAACCACAGCAGCTCTGTCAGGGCCAGCCCTGTCCCTGCACTGCCCCAGCTCTGCTGCCCCACAGCTGCTGGATCAGGAAGGGCAGAGCCATGGGGGAGGGAAATACACATGGACTCCTCCTGGGAGAGACCTCTGGAGGTTTCCAGGCCAGGCCAAAGCACAATCGGTGGAGAAGGGACACAGGCATGGGCTATTTGTGTGCTCTGCCATGGCAGGATGTGAGGCAGAGCTGCAGAGACATCCAGAGCATGTGGATCCCTGCAGGAGCTGATCCCACACAGCAGCTCCCAGGCCTCTGCTGCTCGCTGGTTGCTCTGGTTTGATGTTCCCTGGTGCTTACACCCAGCCCCACACACACCAGTGCTGTGTGCAAACACACCAGTCTCACCAGTGCCTGGGCCCCCAAAGGACACAAGCCCTGATGATTTGTGGTCCCCACTCCAGCATCTGGCACTTGGACCTCCCTCAGCACCCAGAGCAGAGAGAGCTCCCTTGTCCCAGACAGTTGCTGGCAATGGAGTGTTGAGGAAAATGCCACAGACTGTGGGGATCAGCTGTAGGGCATGGCCAGGGATGCATCTTTACACATGACCAGCTCTTTCATCCCCTTTTCTCTGTTGATTCATGTTTGTTCTTTCACAAACCACCATAGTGCAACCATTTCCCTTCCTGTGGTCCTCTCTTAGGCATCCCAAGGGAAATCTTGCACATTCCCCAGATGCCCTTTGTGAATTTCCATCATGAATCTCAATGCCAATGCAGAACCCCCCATGCTCAACTGGTGAGGTCATGCTGGAAAGCTCTGCCATTGACCCCCTGGGTGAGTCTTTCATGAGGAGGTGTCAGAACTTTCCTTAAATTATGTTTTATCTTCTGTTTTTAAAATTGGAATGGCCCTAAAATATAATCTACTGCAGCCCCCTTGCTGTGGGAAGGCACAACTACCTCTGGAACAGATGGTCAAAGCTCCTGACCTTGAACACTTTTTGGGATGGGACATTCACTTCTATGGATGACCTGTTTACGAATTGTCAACCTCATCACCAAATATTTCTTTCTTATATCAAATCTAAATATGTCTTTGAGCATTTTAAAGGCTATGTCCCTTCCTCTGCCACTACAGGCCAATACAAATATTTCAAATTTTCTTGGATTATGACCACAATATTTCTAGGTCTGAAAAGACCTAGAAAGGACACAAAGATCTCCCAAGATGGGATTGGAGGCCTCAAGCACATGACCCAGAGAGACTGAGGGCGCTGGGCTCAGTGGTGTGAAGACTGAGAACAGAACAAGAGAAGCCTGAGAGGACTTGGAGGGTGGTTTCAGAGATGGTAGAGCTCTTCTTCATTATATGAAACAACCTGAGAAAAAAATGATGCCACACAGATCACCTGGGGAGGTCCAGACTGGACGTAAGGAGAAAGGAATTTCCCTCCCAGGGCAGGGCTGTGGTGCAACACGTCCCCAGAAGGAGCCTGGAGCAGCCCAAGGCTTTGTGTGGCCAGGCAGGGGCAGGCAGGAGGCAGAGCTGTCAGCAAAGGAAGGGGCCAGCCAGGTGGGGCAGCCGGGGGATGAGGACAGCCTGCAGGGACAGAGGCGCAGGGCAGGGACACCGTAGGACAGCCTGGGCTGCAGAGGGCACAGGCATGTGCAGCAGCTGCAAGGCCCTGACAGAGCCAACCTGTGCAGCACTTTGGCCGTGGCTGCTGGCCCTGGCTCCAGGAGGGGACAAGTGACCCTTGCAGCCCTGGGGCCTCATTGCCTCCTTGTCCCTGCTCAGCAGCCTGGCAGGGGCCGCCCCATGGTCCTGCCCTTGGCATTGCACATCCCCACATGCCAGTGCCCATCCCGGGAAGAGCCCTGAGCAAGGAGGGAGGGACAGGATCTGCCTTGCCAGGGGCTGGGGCTCAGCCTTGGCCCTTTGCATTCCTGAAACACGTCCAGGTTTGCTCAGCACCAGAGACACCTTTGCCTTGCTGTCCCCACCTGTCATCAGTGCCTCCAGTGTTCTGCTCTAACTGGAACCTGGAGACACTTTCTCAGTTGTGTCCCTCACAGGGATCTCTTCAAAGTAAAAGAAACTGCAGTGTTTCAATCTCACTTGGAGTTCTTGAGAAGTTCTTTGAGCACACTCTGAGGGACTGGGTCTGATGCAAACAGCACCAAAGCCCCAGAGGGTCATTAAAGTCCTGGTGCTGTGTCTGTGCTGCTGAGCTGGGCCGGGCTCCTGGCCCAGAGGCAGCTCCTGGCAAGGGCAGCGCTGCAGAGAGACAGCTCTGGCCAGGAGCAGCTCCTGTGCACAGCCCAGCAGGGCTGGGGCACTGCCAGGGCATGCCAGGGACACGAGCAGGGCACAGACAGAGCTCACAGGGGCTCAGCACTGGCAGGGGCTGTGGGATGTCCCAGAGGGGGCTGTGTCACAGTAGCACCTCTGTGGCTGTGTCCCGGAGGCACAGAGCAGCTGTGATGTCAGAGAGGGGCTGTGTGACAGCACAGAGTGGGTTGTGTGAGGTCACAGATTAGGCTATGACATCACAGAGTTTGTTGTGTGAGGTCATTGAGCAGCTACGGCATGATAGAGGGGACTGTGTGACATCACAGAGCAGGCTGGGACATCATGGCATGGCTGTATGACATCATCAAGCAGGCTGTGAGGTCAAAGTGTGTGCTGTGACATTACAGAGTGGCAGTATGACATCTCAGAGAGGGTTTTGTGACATCACAGAGCGGACTGTGACATCATAGAATAGGGTGTGAGGCCATAGAGCAGATTCTGCCATCATGGAGGGTGGCTCTGTGACATCAGAGAGTGGGTTGTGACATCACCGGGTGGCTGTGTGACTTCATAGAGCAGGCTGTGACATCACAGAACAGACTGTGACATCTCAGGGTGACATCAAAGAACAGACAGTGACATCTCAGGGTGACTTTGTGACATCGGCCTTCAGTGACATCACAGCACAACTCTGACATCAGAGAGTGACATCTCAGAGTTCGCTCTGTGACATCAAAAGGACGCTGTGTGACATCCCAAAGTGGGTTGTAACATCAAAGGTGGCTGTGTGACATCACAGGGGCTGTGTGACACCACAGGGGCTGTGTGAGGTCACTGGGGAGGTCACTCCACCCCAGCCCCCCCTCACAGTTCCCCCAGAGAAGTCCAATGCTGCTCGTGCACAGCGGGGTCCCCTGTCCCCCCGGGTCCCCCCGCCCCCGGCGCCGCAGCCTCCCCCAGAGGATGTTCCACGAGATCGACCCCAGAGCCTGACACGGGGACGGGGACAGGGCTGTGGGGGGTGGGACAGGGGGACAGGGACCCCCGGCAGCGTCCCCGTGGCCCCCAGGGCCAGAGCCTGGGCCAGGGCTCCTTCACCCTGTTACCAACGAGGGCTTGAGAGTGCTGAAAAAATCCCCTGGCAAGGGATCAGCAAAAACCATTTAATTTAATATTAAGATTAGTTTTAATATTAAGTGACAGCACGGCAAAGTTCCTTGGCAAGAGTCGCTCTGCTCCTGACTGGACACTTCAGGCACTCCAAGGAAACAAAGCAACAACAAAACCAAACAGAATCCCGGCAATCAAACCAGAAATTATCAGAGAACTGGCCCTGTGTGTGTGTGACACAAGGACAGTGAGGGCAAGGACAAAAAGAATACAGCCTAAAAGCTTAACAGAGCTCAAACTTGACAGGACTTAACTCATACCTTAACCTTAACTTCTACCTTAAACTTCACAATTTAGCAAAAGCACAGCACTTTACAGCATTTTACCTAACTAATAACCTATGACTTTGCAATTTAACAGAGGAATAACATTTAACAGTATTTAACTCAGCTTATAACTTATATTAAACATAACAACTTAGCAAAAGAACAACTCTTAGCAGCATTTAACTTCACTTTCACCTTGTGATTTGACCTTACTTACAGGCCTGACTGGCTCAGCTGCCCAAGGCCCTCAGACCCCTCAGAGAGCAGCATTTCTGCCACATTTCCCGAGCACAGGCACTCCTGTGTGCACACAGACACAAAGAGTCAGTGCAAGGCACCTGTGAGAAATTCCCCTGAGGGCAGGGAAATGCTCCCTGCGGATGCTTTGGCATCTCCCCAGCGGGGGAAGGGTTGAGCCTGGAGGAGTGGGGGGATCAGCCCAGGCTCCCTCATTGTTCGGGATCCCCCGAGTGCAGCAAACGGGAGAGTTCCTGGCTCAGAGAGGCCCCACTCAGAGGGAGTCGCTGGCCCAGGAGAGCTCCAAGGGGCTCCTTTTGGAGCGCTGTTTGTAGGGCCCCAAGAGAGGGGCTTCAGTCCCAGCAATGTTTCATCCTGGCCGCACTTGGCATCAACAGCTTTCTTTGGCAGGGTGAGAACAGGGATGTTGTGCCACCGAGGGAACAAAACAGTTCCCAGGGCTGCTCCTAAAGGAACCAGGAGCTGGTTTGGGCAGCAGCAGTGCCTGGAGCAGACAGTGTTTGTGATGAGCTCCAGAGGAGCTGAGCCCAGGGGCTGTTGGCCAAGGCTGAGGCCCAGCGAGCATTTCTCAGCTGGCAGGGCGGCCTGAGAAGGTGGAGGCGGGGGGAATAATTCACACCCTCAGTGTGCTCCCAGTCGCTCCCAGTATTTCCATGTCCGTGCTCCAAGTGCTGCTCCCAGCCCTGATCCGTGGGGATGGGAATGTCCCGCTCCCTTGCCAGGGCAGGGTCCCACCTGAGCCAGGTGTGCAGGGCAGGACCTTGCTGTGAAAAATGCATATTATATGGCTCTATGCAGATATTTACTCTATGTATTATGCTGAAAGTTATGCTGTATTAACATTCTAATAATGTAGTAAATGTAGTTTTGTAATCAAAATTAAGCATTAGTAGTTAAAATAGAAACTATGTGTGTGAGATATTCTTTTTATTAGAAAAGGAGAAGATAATCAAGGAATTCTTCACACAGAGATAACAATTACAGAAACCCCAAAATTTTCCAGAGAAGAGGAATTTATTGTTTTCCTTATCAACAGAAACGAAGTTCTTCAAGCCTGACTTAGACTCGAAGGCGCCTGGGGATTAACAGAAACTTTTTGACAAGTACCATATGAATTTCTTGTTTTAAATAAAATATATGCATAATCATGAAGTGTTTTGTATATGCAACAGGCTATTGCTTTTAAGGGTTATTCCTTTGTTCACAAGGCATGCTTGTCGTGGCTTAAGTGCCCAAGAGCATCCGGACGTCAGTAATTCTTTGCTTTTTATTGTCTTGTAATTGTCCTAACTCTAAATTTTTATTACTCTAATTGTATTACTATTTTTATAACCATTTTATTATTATTAAACTTTAAAATTTTTAAAAACCAAGTGAATGGCATTTTTCACATTGCCCTGACCCCCAGCAGTGTCCCAGCTGCAGGATCTGCTTCCCACCGGCCTCTTCCTCCTGCGGCCCCAAGCCCAGCTTGGTGCTGAACAAAGGGGCTGGGCCGGGGTCATCCCCCGGCGGGGCCTGCGCACCCCGTCTGCCCCCTCCCCAAATTCCCTCTGGGGGAGCAGGAGCTGGGGCAGGAGCCCCGTGGGGAGGGACAAGAGGGTGACAATGGGATGGGGGGTGTCACACACACTCTGGGGGGGACACACACGGCCCTGGGGACCCCCCCATATCTTCTGCAGGGCCAGGAGGATGAACCCAAACATGGAGCCACTGACCCCTGGCAGCATCTTGGGGGGTGGGGTCTGGTGGCAGCTTTGGGGGTCTGGGGGAGTCACAACCACCCAAAAACGCCCTCCCAGCCCCACAGCCACTCCCAGACTCCTCAAACCACCCCACAGCTCCCAGCCAGGACTCCCCCAACTACTCCCTGCAAGATAAATGACCCCAAGAACCACCAAAACCCCTTTGCATCTCCCCCAAGACTCACCCAAATCCTCTGCAAGCCACGCAGCCCTGTCTGGGACCCAAACCTCCCTGACACACCCTGCCAAGCCCCCTCCCAGCACCACAAATGCCCTCAGAAGCCCTTCCCAGTCCCCCCAGGAGCCCCTAAACTCCCACCTCCCGTGGCACTGACCAGGAGACGTTGGTGGACAGGAACATTTACAGCCAGGATCAGCTCGGGCACTTCAGCAGCCATTTGGGCACTTTGGGGGAACATCCCAAATGGGAAGACCCAGGCCAGGGACTGGGACAGACAATTAGAATTCTTGGAGAACAGGTGGGCTCAGGTGGACACGTTTTGCCAGCACACCTATGAGATTGTGGACATGTCCCCTGCCTTTGATAGCCTCAGAACACCCAAATCCTCCCAAATATTCCAGTGAACCAACCCCAAATTCACCCCCAAATCCTGGTAAATGGTGCAGCTTTAGATCTATTTGCTTAATTTCTTTATTTCCACCCAGTTTTGGTTGTTTAGACAGGGTGAAAAAGGAAATTATTTAGATGGAGAAGACCTCCAAGATCATGCAGCACTGCTTGATGCAATCAGAAGAAACAACTGGACAGAGCAGGTGAGTTTTTGGGGTATTAAGTCAACAAATCACTTCTTCCCAATGAATTTCCAGTTTAGATCTGAGTCCTGATGGACTCTGGAACCCCATTAGTCCTAGTACAGAGAACAGTCCTTGTACAGAGAACTCTCCAGTCACTTTGTTCATCTCTTGCAGACTCAGCTTTGGATTTTTTTCCTCTTTGTTTCAAAGTTCAAGGGGCCTCTCTTATTTCTCCAGCTTGGAAATTCACATTCTTTCTTCTCAGCTGAGGCAGATTTTACAAGTGCAGCAGAACTAGCAGACTAAACAGCATATTTTACCTATGCTAGCAAGTTACTAATGATTCAAAGCAGCACATTTCACCTAAATACAAATGGATTCTACCCTGTTAAATGTATCCTGTAAAATACCCTGTTTCAACCCCCGAGCACCCCCTGGGCTGACAGAGACAGAGACTCCCATGAGCACTCTCCTGGCACAGGGTGAGAGGGAGGGAGACCCCCGCAGGAATTCCCTGGAGTGAAAACGATGGAGACCCCATGGGGAATGGCCTGGGGTGACAGGGACAGGGACAACCCATCCAAGCCCCTCCCAAGCATCACCCAGGGCGAGAGGCACAGAGACCCCTCGAGCATCCCCTGGGCACTGGACAAAATAAACTCAGCAGAAATCAAACTTAAGGCTACATAAAGTGCCTTGAGGAATATTTGCTCTTCCCACAAGTCACTTGTGATGGAAATGCAGACAAGTCCCAAACATTAAGAAATCGACAATAGAAGCAATTCTGTGGCAATTCCAAATTTCATCGGTTCCTGCACAGCTCCAGCTCAGCTGCTGGCAGGTTCTGAGAAAAGTGGAAATTTGGCCCAATACAGATTATTAAAATGAAGGGAAAGCTCAGTGTATCTGTCAAAAAGGTGACAGGGACAAAGAAAATAATGATTCTCACATTTGGCAAAGCCCCCAAGCCTGTGAATTTGGGAGTTATTTGGGAATTTAGCTACTTGAGCTGGGCTTCTTGTAGGACTTCTGGCAGCCTTGTTTTCCTCACCTTGTGGTGAATGCTCCTTGTCAGTCTTGCTGATATCATTTGCTCCCTTTCGTCCAGTGATTTGAACAAACTTTTCAAGGAAGGACAACAAAATATTTTCTTTACACTGGCCAGCCACAACAGCCATTTTCCTCATAAGTTCTCCCATAAGTCGCTCAGAGGAAGCTGCGTCCAAGTTTCCTGGAGTTCCTCCAGAAAGAGCCAGAACCTGCTCAGAGGAGGGAACCATGCTGTTGTCAAAGGCACTTGGTGTCAGAGAACAGTGCCCTGAACTCACTGTGCCAAAATAATATCACAATCTGACGCTGTTGAGCAGGACGGGAACAGAGAACTCCAGATCAGAAGGCAAAGAAAATGAACTCTCTCCTTTATTTCAAATGCACCCCTCTATATATAGAGAACATTGAGAAGACTAATTTCATTGGTCTTAGAGTAAAAACACTTCACAGCATTGGTGTGCAGTGAATGACGCACAGAGGCAGAACATATCTATAAACAATGTGAATAACAAGGTAGATTAGAAAATTATTTACATTCTCTCCCCACCTGCTTTCCAGGCTGTCGCCTGGTTAGAAAACCTTTCTCTTTCTCTCTGACTGAGCTGAGAATACCCACAACAATCTGGTTAATAAAATTGTTAGAGAGATGCCTCTGCCCCAATTAAGGTGCTAAGGAGACCGAATCTAAAGTGGATTTTATTGAACAGTAAATATGAGGTAGAGAGAGAGATGGAAGGAAGGAGAAATGGGGGGAGAGCAAGGGAGTGACAGGGACAGAGACCTCCCCTGGGGCAGGGCAAGTGTGACATTGTCCCCTGTGTGTGTGGCCTTCCTGGGGTGGGACTTTTACACCAGAGCCAGTTTGGGTAAGGGGGGTGGTGTTCACCCCCCACCCCGAGCAGGGATTGCCTCACTGTTTCAGGTGACAATGTAAGATGTAACCAAAAGTATGTTTTCAGTCACCATCTTCATGAACTGCTATAAACAGGTGGGGCAGTGTTCTTTATCTCTTCCATGACTCAGCCCTGATAACGCCCTCCAGGGGCCATCTTCTGTTAATGGGCCATTGAGTGTCACTGCAGGACTGATAAAATTACATCATCCCATTGTGGGATGCTCCGCCCAGGGGGAGGAACCAAGCATTCCTACCTGGATATAATCTCACCCTTGCAACACCAGGAGCACCTTGCCTACTGGATTCCCAGAGGACAAGAGCTCCATAACCACCACTGGACCTTCAGAGGAAGACCAGACCTTTCTACAGGATCACTGCTTTGACAGAATCACTTTCATCACTCCAACAGGACTGCAGCCACCATTTCATCAGACGGCTACCACCACCCTGACCAATGGTGTGTCAGGTTATATCCTGACTCTGTCCGTGTAAGCCAGGGTTTCTGTATCATTGCTTTGATTTTAATTTCCTATTAAATTGTAATTCTGGCTTAGCCTCCCCCCCTGGTTTGCCCTCAAACCAGTACAAAACTCAACGTGCTTATCCCTTGTTTTCCTCCCAAAACAGAATTTCCCATCCTCAAACCTTGTCTGGATGGAGGAGAAGGTTGCGAGGAAGAGAAAGGTGCCCCAGGACAACCAGGCACGTGAGGAGGAAGTCAGTGCCCCTTTCTCCTCTCTCCTGCTCCATCTCCCAGCCCAGCATGGCCCCCGGCTGCAGGACAGCCCCGCTGCCGATGCCGTCCTTCCGGGAATGCACTGGGGGGATCTCCTTCCCCTTCCCTCTGGCACGGAGGCAAATCCCATCCTCTCCTTGTCCTTCCTCCCCCAGACCAGGAGCTGAGGATGGAGACCAGGGAGGACAAATCCCCATGGCAGAACCTCGTGGCAGAGGCTGTTTTGAGCGGCTCCATGGCACAGGAATCCAACGGGAAGGAAAAGCCCCAGAGATTCCACAGGAGGAGGGGCTGCAAAGCCAGCCCAGGGTGCTGTGAGGAGGAAAGACCCACCCTGTGCCAGGAAGGTGGGCAGAGCTTCAGCCAGAGCTCGGAGCTGGTGATCCGTGAGCAGCTTCATGATGGGGAGAAGCCCTACAAGTGCCTGGAGTGTGGGAAGAGCTTCAGGCAGAGCTCCGACCTGATCTGCCACCAGGGGATCCACACCGAGGAATGGCCCTACGAGTGTGGGGAGTGTGGGAAGGGCTTCAGCTGCAGATCCAACCTCATCATCCACCGACGCATCCATACTGGGGAGAGGCCCTACGAGTGTCCTGAGTGTCAGAAGAGGTTTCACACCAGCTCAGATCTCCTCTGCCACCAGCGGAGTCACACAGAGGAGAGGCCATTCCACTGCCCTGACTGCGGGAAGAGCTTTAAGCGCAACTCCCACCTCATCAGGCACCGGCGCATCCACACTGGGGAGAGGCCCTGCGAGTGTCCCTAGTGTGGGAAGAACTTCCCCCAGAGCTTTAACTTGACCAGAAAGTAGTGGAGTCACCGGTAAGGGAAGCCCTACAAATGCCCCAACTCCAGGAAGAGCTTCATGCACCGCTCCAGCTTCATCCCCCACTGGAGAACCCAGACTGGGAAGAGCCCTGGTGACCCATGTTCCCTGTGATCCATGCTGGGAAGACACCTGTACCTTCTCCTGCCCCTGCCAATGGCATTATGTGGGAGTGAAGAACATGAGGGTCTGGCCATGGCCCTGTCATGACATTCACTCCCACCTCAGGTCATTGCCAGGGGCAGGAAAGGGACTCTCTCTCTCTGTCCCTGAGGAGAAGGGTGTCCTTTCTAGGCAGAAGGAAATACGTGGCTGGGAAGGGACACTTGGAGGTGATGTAGTTTTCCCTGTAAATAGTTTTTCTTATCCCTTCTGTTATCAATATTGTTTCTGTTCCTGTCTGTTCCTTGTCTCGTTGATATTCCCAGTAAATTGTTCTTATCCCAGCCCAGGATCTTTGCCTTTTGTGCTTTCCATGGGAGGCGGGAGGGCAGTGAGCAGCAGCACGGTTTTGGTGGGAGCAGGAAATTGGGGAATCCCATTCCTGAACCCCAGCCTGTGGAAACCGAGCATCCCAGCTGGTGCCAGCCTTGGTGGCCACAGCAACAGCCTTGGGAGAGGGTCCCTGGCTGGGGCTGTGGGAACCTCTTCACTCTGGTGCCCAGGGACAGGAGTGGAGGGAGCGGCTGCAGCTGAGTCGGGGCAGGCTCGCGTTGGATCTCAGGAAAAGGTTTTTGCCCAGAGGCTGCTGGGGCACTGCCCAGGCTGCCCAGGGAAGGGTGACAGCTCCAGGGCTCTCTGAGCTCCAGCAGCGTTTGGACAGCGCTGCCAGGCCCAGGCTGGCATTGTTGGGGTGTCCTGTGCAGGGCCAGCAGGTGGACTCGAGGATCCTGATGGGTCCCCCCAGCTCAGCCAATTCAGTGGCTCTGGGATCCCATGACCCTGGGGATGGGACTGCCAATGGTTGCCATGGCAACGGGCTCTGGCTCCAGGCCTGAGCTGGTGTCCATGGCAACCACCCTGGCATGGCGTCTCCATGGAGCTGCCCTGGGACTGACCATAGCAACAGTGGATGGTGATGGTTGCCATGGAAACTGACCATAGCAACAGGGGCTGTTGAAGGTTGCCATGGACACTCACCATAGCAACAGGGGCTGGTGATGATGGTTGCCATGGAAACTGTCCATAGCAACAGGGGCTGGTGATGGTTGCCATGGAAACTGACCACAGCAACAGGGGATGTGATGGTTGCCATGGAAACTGACCACAGCAACAGGGGATGGTGATGATGGTTGCCATGGAAACTGTCCATAGCAACAGGGGTTGGTGATGATGACTGCAATGGAAATTGACCGTAGCAACGGGTCCTGGTGATGGTTGCCATGAAGACTGACAATATCAACAGGGACAGTAATGGTTGCCATGGCAACTGACCATAGCAACGCGTCCTGGTGATGGTTGCCATGGAAACTGTCCATAAGAAGAGGGAATGGTGATGGTTGCCATGGAAATTGACCATAGCAACAGGGGATGGTGCTGGTTGCCATGGAAACTGACGTAAGCAATGGGTCCTTGTGATGGTTGTCATGGATACTGACCATAGCAACAGGGGCTGGAGATGATGGTTGCCATGGAAACTGACCAAAGCAACAGGGGCTGGCGATGATGGTTGCCATAGAAACTGACCATAGCAACAGGGGCTGGCGATGATGGTTGTCATGGAAACTGACCATAGCAACAGGGCTGGGTGATGATGGTTGCCATAGCAACTGACCGCAGCAACGTGTCCTGGTGATGCTTACCATGGAAACTGACCATAGCAACAGGGGCTGGTGATGGTTGCCATGGAAACTGACCACAGCAACGGGTCCTGGTGATGGTTGCCATGGAAACTGACCACAGCAACGGGTCCTGGTGATGGTTGCCATGGAAACTGACCATAGCAACTGGGACAGTGATGGTTGCCATGGAAACTGACCATAGCAACAGGGGTTGTTGATGATGGTTGCCATGGAAACTGACCACAGCAACAGGGGCTGGCGATGCTTGCCATGGAAACTGACCACAGCAACAGGGGCTGGTGATGGTTGCCATGGAAACTGACCACAGCAACAGTGGTTGGTGATGGTTGCCATGGAAACTGACCATAGGAACGGGTCCTGGTGATGGTTGCCATGGAAACTGACCATAGCAACAACGGCTGGTGATGATGGTTGCCATGGAAACTGACCAAAGAAACAGGGGATGGCGATGATGGTTGCCATGGAAACTGACCATAGGAACAGGGCTTGGTGATAATGGTTGCCATGGAAACTGACCACAGCAACAGCGGATGGTGATGGTTGCCATGGAAACTGACCATAGGAACAGGGGATGTGACGGTTGCCATGGAAACAGACCATAGCTACAGGGGATGTGATGATGGTTGCCATGGAAACTGACCGTAGCAACAACGGCTGGTGATGATGGTTGCCATGGAAACTGACCAAAGCAACAGGGGCTGGCGATGATGGTTGCCATAGAAACTGACCATAGCAACGGGTCCTGGTGATGGTTGCCATGGAAACTGACCACAGCAACGGGTCCTGGTGATGGTTGCCATGGAAACTGACCATAGCAACAACGGCTGGTGATGATGGTTGCCATGGAAACTGACCGCAGCAACGTGTCCTGGTGATGCTTACCATGGAAACTGACCATAGCAACAGGGGCTGGTGATGGTTGCCATGGAAACTGACCACAGCAACGGGTCCTGGTGATGGTTGCCATGGAAACTGACCACAGCAACGGGTCCTGGTGATGGTTGCCATGGAAACTGACCATAGCAACAACGGCTGGTGATGATGGTTGCCATGGAAACTGACCAAAGAAACAGGGGATGGCGATGATGGTTGCCATGGAAACTGACCATAGAAACAGGGGGTGGTGATGATGGTTGCCATGGAAACTGACCACAGCAACGGGTCCTGGTGATGGTTGCCATGGAAACTGACCACAGCAACGGGTCCTGGTGATGGTTGCCATGGAAACTGACCATAGCAACTGGGACAGTGATGGTTGCCATGGAAACTGACCACAGCAACAGTGGTTGGTGATGGTTGCCATGGAAACTGACCATAGGAACGGGTCCTGGTGATGGTTGCCATGGAAACTGACCATAGCAACAACGGCTGGTGATGATGGTTGCCATGGAAACTGACCAAAGAAACAGGGGATGGCGATGATGGTTGCCATGGAAACTGACCATAGGAACAGGGCTTGGTGATAATGGTTGCCATGGAAACTGACCACAGCAACAGCGGATGGTGATGGTTGCCATGGAAACTGACCATAGGAACAGGATGTGACGGTTGCCATGGAAACTGACCATAGCTGCAGGGGATGTGATTATGGGGTCCATGGAAACTGACCATAGCAACACGGGTCCTGGAGATGGTTGCCATGGAAACTGACCATAGGAACAGGGGATGTGACGGTTGCCATGGAAACAGACCATAGCTACAGGGGATGTGATGATGGTTGCCATGGAAACTGACCGTAGCAACAGGGGCTGGTGATGATGGTTGCCATGGAAACTGACCATAGCAACGGGTCCGGTGATGGTTGCCATGGGAGCTGACCATAGCAACAACGGCTGGTGATGATGGTTGCCATGGAAACTGACCAAAGAAACAGGGGATGGCGATGATGGTTGCCATGGAAACTGACCATAGGAACAGGGCTTGGTGATAATGGTTGCCATGGAAACTGACCACAGCAACAGCGGATGGTGATGGTTGCCATGGAAACTGACCATAGAAACAGGGGGTGGTGAGGGCTGCCATGGAGACTGACCATAGCAATGGGTCCTGGTGATGGTTGCCATGGAAATCGACCATAGCAACAGGGGCTGGTGATGATGGTTGCCATTGGATATGACCATAGCAACAGGGACCTGGTGATGTTTGCCATGGAAACTGACCACCGCGACAGGGGTTGGTGATGATGCTTGCTATGGAAATTGACCACAGCAACGTGTCCTGGTGATGGTTGCCATGGAAACTGACCGTAGGAACAAGGGCTGTTGATGATGGTTGCCATGGAAACTGACCATAGCAACAGGGGTTGGTGATGATGGTTGCCATGGAAACTGACCACAGCAACGGGTCCTGGTGATTGTTGCCATGGAGACTGACCATAGCAATGAGTCCTACTGGTGGTTGCCATGGAAACTGACCGTAGCAACAAGTCCTGGTGATGGTTGCCATGGAAACTGACCACCGCGACAGGCGTTGGTGATGATGCTTGCTATGGAAATTGACCACAGCAACGTGTCCTGGTGATGGTTGCCATGGAAAATGACCATTGCAACAGGTGCTGGTGATGATGATTGCCATGGAAACTGACCATAGCAACAGGGGCTGGTGATGGTTGTCATAGAAACTGACATAGCAACAGGGGCTTGTGATGATGGTTGCCATGGAAACTGACCGTATCAACAGGGACGGGTGATGGTTGCCATGGAAAATGACGATAGCCACAGGGGCTGTTGATGATGGTTGCCATGGAAACTTACCATAGCAACAGGGGCTGGTGATGGTTGCCAAGGAGACTGACCATAGGAACAAGGGGTGGTGATGATGGTTGCCATGGAAACTGACCATAGCAAGGGGGTTGGTGATGGTGGTTGCCATGGAAACTGACCATCGCAACAGGAAATGTGAGTGTTGCCATGGAAACTGACCATAGCAATGAGTCCTGGTGCTGGTTGCAATGGAAACTGACCATAGCAACAGGGGCTGGTGATGGTTGCCATGGAAGCAGACCACAGCCACAGAGACTGGTGATGATGGTTGCCATGGAAACTTCCCATAGCAACAGGGGCTGGCGATGGTTGTCATGGAAACTGACCAGAGCAACAGGGCCAGGTGATGGTTGCCATGGAAACTGACCATAACAACATGGGCTGGTGATGATGGTTGCCATGGAAACTGACCACATCAACGTGTCCTGCTGATGGTTGCCATGGAAACTGACGATTGCAACAGGTGCAGGTGATGATGGTTGCCATGGAAACTGACCATAGCAACAGGGGCTGGTGATGGTTGTCATGGAAACTGACCACAGCAACAGGGGTAGGTGATGGTTGCCATGGAAACTGACCATATCAACAGGGACGGGTGATGGTTGCCATGGAAACTGACGATAACCACAGGGGCTGTTGATGATGGTTGCCATGGAAACTGACCATAACAACATGGGCTGGTGATGATGGTCGCCATGGAAACTGACCATAGCAACAGGGGCTGGTGATGGTTGCCAAGGAGACTGACCATAGGAAAAAGGGCTGGTGATGATGGTTGCCATGGAAACTGACCATAGCAACAGGGGTTGGTGATGGCGGTTGCCATGGAAACTGACCATAGCAACGGGTCCTGGTGATGGTTGCCATGGAAACTGACCATAGCAACGGGGGCCGGTGGTGGTTGTCATGGAAACTGACCACATTAACATGGGCTGGTGATGGTTGCCATGGAAACTGAACATAGCAACAGGGACTGGTCATGGTTGCCATGGAAACTGACCACAGCAACGGGTCCTCGTGATGGTTGCCATGCAGACTGACCATAGCAATGAGTCCTGGTGCTGGTTGCCATGGAAACTGACCATCGCTACAGGGGATGTGATGGTTGCCATGGAAACTGACCATAGCAACAGGGGATGTTGATTGTTGCCATGCAAACTCACCATAGCAACAGGGGCTGGTGTTGATTGTTGCCATGGAAACTTAGCACAGAAACGGGTCCTGGAGATGGTTGCCATGGAGACTGACCATAGCAACAGGGGCTGGTGATGTTTGCCATGGAAATTGACCATAGGAACAAGGGCTGGTGATGATGGTTGCCATGGACCTGACCATAGCGCAGGGGCTGGTGATGATGGTTGCCATGGAAACTTACTACAGCAACGGTTCCTGGTGATGGTTGCCATGGAGGCTGACGATAGCAACAGGGGATGTGATGGTTGCCATGGAAACTGACCATAGCAACAGGGGCTGTTGATGATGGTTGCCATGGAAACTGACCATAGGGACAGTGGCTGGTGATGATGGTTGCCATGGAAACTGACCATAGAAAGAGGGGCTGATGATGATACCTGCCATGGAAACTGACCATAAGAACAGGGCTTGGTGATGATAATTGCCATGGAATCTTCCCATGGCAACAGGGGCTGGTGATGGTTGCCATGGAAACTGACCATAGCAACAGGTCCTGGTGATGGTTGCCATGGAAACTGACCATAGCAACAGGGGCTGGTGATGGTTACCATGGAAACTGACCATAGCAACAGAGACTGGTGATGATGGTTGCCACAGAAACTGACCATAACAAAACGGGATGCGATGGTTGCCATGGAAACTGACCACAGCAACAGGGGATGGTGATGATGGTTGCCATGGAAACTGACCGCAGCAACATGTTGTCATGATGGTTGCCATGGAAACTGACCATATCAACTGGTCCTGGTGATGGTTGCCATGGAAACTGACCATAGCAACAGGGGATGTGATGGTTGCCATGGAAACTGAACACAGCAACAGGGGCTGGTGATGATGATTGCCATGGAAACTGACCATAGCAACTTAGACAGTGATGGTTCCCATGGAAACTGACCATAACAACAGGGGTTGTTGAGGGTGGTTGTCATGGAAACTGATCACAGCAGCAGGGGTTGGTGAGGCTTGCCATGGAAACTGACCATATCAAAAAGGACGAGTGATGGTTGCCATGGAAACTGACCATAGCAACAGGGGCTGTTGATGATGGTTGCCATGGAAACTGACCATAACAACATGGGCTGGTGATGATGGTTGCCATGGAAACTGACCACAGAAACAGGGGTTGCTGATGATGGTTGCCATGGAAACTTACCATAGCAACACGGGCTGGTGATGATGGTTGCCATGGAAACTGACCATAGCAACAGGGGTTGGTGATGGTTGCCATTGAAACTGACCATAGCCACAGGGGCTGGTTATGATGGTTGCCATGGAAACTGACCATATCAACAGGGGATGTGACGGCTGCCATGGAAACTGAGCATATTAAAAGGGGATGCGATGGTTGCCATGGAAACTGACCATAGCAACAGGGACTGTTGATGGTTGCTATGGAAATTGACCACAGCAACGTGTCCTGGTGATGGTTGCCATGGAAACTGACCACAGCAACGGGTCCTGGTGATTGTTGCCATGGAGACTCACTATAACAATGAGTCCTGGTTGTGGTTGCCATGGAAACTGACCGTAGCAACAAGTCCTGGTAATGGTTGCCATGGAAACTGACCACAGCAACGGGTCCTGGTGATGTTTGCCATGGAAACGGAACATAGGAACAGGTCCTGGTGATGGTTGCCATGGAAACTGACCATAGCAACAGGGGCAGGTGATGATGGTTGCCATGGAAACTGACCATAGCAAGAGGGGCTGGTGATGGTTGCCATGGAAACTGACCACAGCAACGGGTCCTGGTGATGGTTGCCATGGAAACTGACGACAGCAACAGGGGCTGGTGATGATGGTTGCCATGGAGACTGACCATAGCAAAGAGTCCTGGTGCTGGTTACCATGGAAACTGACCATACAAACAGGGGTTGTTGACGGTGGTTGTCATGGAAAGTGACCACAGCAGCAGGGGTTGCTGATGATGGTTGCCATGGAAACTTACCATAGCAAGAGGGGCTGGTGATGATGGTTGCCATGGAAACTGACCACAGCAACAGGGGTTACTGATGATGGTTGCCATGGAAATGACCACAGCAACGGGTCCTGGTGATGGCTGCCATGTAGACTGACCATTGGAATGAGTCCTGGTTGTGGTTACCATGTAAACTGACCATAGCAAAAGGTCCTGGTGATGGTTGCCATGGAAACTGACCATAGCAACAGGGGCTGGTGATGGTTGCCATGGAAACTGGCCACAGCAAAATGGGGTGGTGATGGTTGTCATGGAAACTGACCACAGCAGCAGGGACAGTGATGGTTGCCATGGAAACTGACCCTAGGAACAAGGGCTGGTGATGATGGTTGCCATAGAAACTGACGGCAGCAACGGATTCTGGTGATGCTTGCCATTGAAACTGACCATAGCAAAAGGGGCTGGTGATGGTTGCCATGGAAACTGACCATAGCAACTGGTCCTGGTGATGGTTGCCATGGAAACTGTCCATAAGAAGAGGGAATGGTGATGGTTGCCATGGAAATTGACCATAGCAACAGGGGATGGTGCTGGTTGCCATGGAAACTGACGTAAGCAATGGGTCCTTGTGATGGTTGTCATGGATACTGACCATAGCAACAGGGGCTGGAGATGATGGTTGCCATGGAAACTGACCAAAGCAACAGGGGCTGGCGATGATGGTTGCCATAGAAACTGACCATAGCAACAGGGGCTGGCGATGATGGTTGTCATGGAAACTGACCATAGCAACAGGGCTTGGTGATGATGGTTGCCATAGCAACTGACCGCAGCAACGTGTCCTGGTGATGCTTACCATGGAAACTGACCATAGCAACAGGGGCTGGTGATGGTTGCCATGGAAACTGACCACAGCAACGGGTCCTGGTGATGGTTGCCATGGAAACTGACCACAGCAACGGGTCCTGGTGATGGTTGCCATGGAAACTGACCATAGCAACTGGGACAGTGATGGTTGCCATGGAAACTGACCATAGCAACAGGGGTTGTTGATGATGGTTGCCATGGAAAGTGACCACAGCAACAGGGGCTGGCGATGCTTGCCATGGAAACTGACCACAGCAACAGGGGCTGGTGATGGTTGCCATGGAAACTGACCACAGCAACAGTGGTTGGTGATGGTTGCCATGGAAACTGACCATAGGAACGGGTCCTGGTGATGGTTGCCATGGAAACTGACCATAGCAACAACGGCTGGTGATGATGGTTGCCATGGAAACTGACCAAAGAAACAGGGGATGGCGATGATGGTTGCCATGGAAACTGACCATAGGAACAGGGCTTGGTGATAATGGTTGCCATGGAAACTGACCACAGCAACAGCGGATGGTGATGGTTGCCATGGAAACTGACCATAGGAACAGGATGTGACGGTTGCCATGGAAACTGACCATAGCTGCAGGGGATGTGATTATGGGGTCCATGGAAACTGACCATAGCAACACGGGTCCTGGAGATGGTTGCCATGGAAACTGACCATAGGAACAGGGGATGTGACGGTTGCCATGGAAACAGACCATAGCTACAGGGGATGTGATGATGGTTGCCATGGAAACTGACCGTAGCAACAGGGGCTGGTGATGATGGTTGCCATGGAAACTGACCATAGCAACGGGTCCGGTGATGGTTGCCATGGGAACTGACCATAGCAACAACGGCTGGTGATGATGGTTGCCATGGAAACTGACCAAAGAAACAGGGGATGGCGATGATGGTTGCCATGGAAACTGACCATAGGAACAGGGCTTGGTGATAATGGTTGCCATGGAAACTGACCACAGCAACAGCGGATGGTGATGGTTGCCATGGAAACTGACCATAGAAACAGGGGGTGGTGATGATGGTTGCCATGGAAACTGACCACAGCAACGGGTCCTGCTGGTGGTTGCCATGGAAACTGACCACAGCAAAAGGGGCTGGTGACGGTTGCCATGGAAACTGACCTTAGCAACGGGTCCTCGTGATGGTGTCCATGGAAACTGACCATAGCAACAGGGGCTGGTGATGATGGTTGCCATGGAAACTGACCATAGGAACAGGGGATGCGATGGTTGCCATGGAAAGTGAACATAGCAACGGGTCCTGATGCTGGTTGCCATGGAAACTGACCATAGCAACCTGGGGTGATGATGGTTGCCATGGAAACTGATCATAGCAACAGGGGATGTGATGGTTGCCATGGAAACTGACCATAAAAACAGGGGTTGTTGATGATGGTTGCCATGGAAATTGACCATAGCAATGGGTCCTGGTGATGTTTGCCTGCTAAGGATCAGATTTGTCACAGGCCCTCAGAGGGGTTCCATGGGGATTTTCCAAGAGTCTCCAGGCTGTTCTGGAGCTGGAATGTCACAGGCAGAGACAGGGGCTCCATGGAGATCTCCCAGGATTTTCTAGTGATGGTCAAGAGCCGTGTGGTCAGAGGCAGTCACAGTCATTCCATGGTGACATCCCAGGGCACCTTGGGCTGCTCAGGCACCGATCTGTCACAGGCACTCACGGGGGCTCCACGGTGACATCCCAGGAGTCCGCAGGCTGCCAAAGAGCCAGGATGGCACAGGCAATCACAGGGGTTCCCGACATGGGCAGAGTGGGTGCTTCAGGCAAAAGCTTTATTTCTTTATTGGAGAAACTCCTGCTGAGTCATGAGGTGGAGAAATGACACCCAGCAGCCACCATGCTGCCTCAAACCACTGCAGGACCCGAGAGAGGAGACTGGGAGTGACTGGATCCAATCCCGGCCCCACAATTTGTCAAAGGTGTAAAAGATTGGACAGGTAGAATAGGACCTTAATGCAATTTGTCCCACAGGATTAATGATGGAATAATAGAAATATTTATATAAATACAGCTCTGATTGATTCTGATCATGATTAGACAGAAGGATCTTAACCAGAGTTATTTACTCCACAGTCCAGAAGCTATAACAATTATTCTAATATAGTGCTCTGGGAACCAATTTTGAAGTCAACAGGGCCTTGCTGAAGTTCTTTGAGCCCAGTGCAGGCAGAGCCTCCTGCTCCAGCAGGAACTGCCTTTCCTGTGCCAGGAGCAGGGCAGGTCCCGCCGCAGGAAAAGCCCCAGGCCAGCCCCAGCCCAGGGAAGGCCTCGGGCACAAGGGCAGAGTGCCGTGCTGGGAGCTGTGCCAGGGAGAGCCTGAGGCACCAAAGGCACCTTGGCAGCAGCAGCTGCTCTCAGGGCATGGCCAGAAGCCTCCCTTGGCAAGCCAGCCTGGTGGCCAGCACTGCAGAGCTGCTGCCTCAGGGCTCATTTCTGGCTGGGCTCTGGAAAGCCACTTCTGCTCCAGGAGCCTGACAGGGAAGCCATTGGCCCCAGCACCTTGGGGACAAGATCTTAATGACAAAACTCTTCATGCCAGCAGAAACAAGGCAGGGGCAGAGGAAAGGGGAGAGCCAGGCCCAGGGGACAGGGCTGCAATGGTGATGGCTGTGAGGTCACAGCCCCTGCAGCAGCCTGGCTGCCCTCAGCAGACATTCTGGCCAGAAGCGCTGTGAGGGCACCCAGCACATCAGAGAACCCACACAACAGGAATTCCATCCTTGGGGAGGGGACGGGGTTTCCCTGGGTCAGGTTGCACAAAGCTCCTGCTCTTGGAGCATTCCTGGGATGAGGCATCCACTTCTCTGGAAAAACAGTTGCAGTTTTCTGCCACTCTCATCATTGAAAAATATTTCCTCCTTCTAACAAATGAAAATCAACCTTCATTCAGTTTAGAGATATTGACTCTTCTTCTGTCACTGCAAGTTCTGGGAGAAAATAACTTTGATCACAGTTTCTGTTTTCATAGCCCTTGGAGAGGACCCAAAAATCTCCCAAGATGGGGTTTGGAGGCCTCATCACATAATCAGCAGGTAGAGGCTGCGGGTTCTGGGCTCAGTGGTGTGGAGACTGAGGACAGAACAAGAGAAGCCTGGGAGGGATTGAAGGGTGGTTTCAGAGAGGCTGGAGCTTTTCTTCATAGAGGACATAAGCATGAGAAGGAAATAAAGACTCCAAGTACAGCTGGGGCGGCCCAGACTGGACACCAGGAGAAAGGAATTTCCCTCCCAGGGCAGGGCTGTGGTGCAACACGTCCCCAGAAGGAGCCGGGAGCAGCCCAAGGCTTTGTGTGGCCAGGCAGGGGCAGGCAGGAGGCAGAGCTGTCAGCAAAGGAAGGGGCCAGCCAGGTGGGGCAGCCGGGGGATGAGGACAGCCGGCAGGGACAGAGGTGCAGGGCAGGGACACCGTAGGACAGCCTGGGCTGCAGAGGGCACAGGCATGTGCAGCAGCTGCAAGGCCCTGACAGAGCCAACCTGTGCAGCACTTTGGCCGTGGCTGCTGGCCCTGGCTCCAGGAGGGGACAAGTGACCCTTGCAGCCCTGGGGCCTCATTGCCTCCTTGTCCCTGCTCAGCAGTCACACACAGACACACAAACAGAAATTTAGAATAGGCAGGAAACAAACATGGATGAAGAAGATTGAGTAGGATAGGAGAGACTGTGGAGATCAGGTACCAGGACCAGCCAGCAAAGTCCACTGAGAATCCCCTTCTCCCCATGCAATCCTGGAATGGTTTGGATGGGAAGAGCTCTGCAGTGCTCATCTCATCCAAACCCTGCGATGAGCAGGGACATCTTTCAGCAGATCAGGTTGTTCAGAGCCCTGTCCCAGCTGGACTTGAATGTTTCCAGGGATGGGGCATTGACCACCTCCCTGGGAACCTGTACTGCTTTATCACCAACCTCATCATCAAAAATTTCCTCCTTATCTCTTCTTATCTGAACCTCCCTTCCTTTAGTTTAAAACCACTCCCCTTTGTCCTGTTGTGACAGGCCCTACTAAAACCTTTGTCCACCCTTGTCTTTCCAATGAGCCGGGTTTCCATGGCAACTGCCAGGACAGGTGACCCAGGTGTCACAGCCAGTGAGGGTTGCCATGGAAACAGTGCCCAGCACGGCCCCTTTCTGTCTGGCTGACCTGGCCTTTGGCCCTGGCGTTTGCTGCTGGTTCCGTGGCGCCTGAGCGGCCAGCGCGGCACAGGGCAGGTGGCCGTGGCACAAAGCCCCAGCACGGGATCCCCTCTGGCTCTGGGCAGTGACAGCAGCCCTGAGCAAGGGGCCCAGGGCAGGTTTCCATGGCAACCAACCATCACAACGCCTCCAGGCCTTGGTTGCCGTGGCACCAAACTAAGGAACGGGTCACTGTGGCCGTGGCCATGGCACCTGGCGGCAGCAACGAGTGTCACTGCAATTGTACCTCCTTGGAGGCAGCTTGGTCTTGGCACACCCTTGAGGAGGGTGTCTGTTTTTAGTGGGCAACTTGGGAGATTTAGATTGCTTAAAAAAAGAAGAAGAAAACCCTTCTTTGGCTGTGTGCAGTGAGTTCTCCAAGCAAGGCAGGCCCCAGATGAGGAAGGAGAGGCAAGATGGGTTGGGGAATGTGGAGCAAGGTTGTCCCCACTGGGTCGCATCTCAAGGCACAGCTTCTCTGAGCAGGCCAGACCTTCTTAAGAGAATCTCTGGATTACTATGAATCACTGAATACTGCAATCACCTCTGCTAGAAAGAGAACAGTAATGAAATATACCCTTTAAAATAGGAATAAATATTTCTTAGAAGCTCTTTGAAATAATTCTCCATAACTGTAGTAGGAAAACTTACTGATGAACTGCACCAGGCCTGAGGGAAATCAAGGCAGAGCCATGGCTTATCCGGACTTGCTTGATCCTAATGAGCCCCATGGAGCCCTCATTTGGAGCTGAGCCCTGGAACCTCAGGGCCTCAGAGGAGATTGCACAAACCTTTCCAGGAGTCCAAGGGACTTTCCAGTTCCAGGACCCCAAAGGGTCTCAAAGCATAAATGGGAACCACTGAGATCCATTCCCAATACAGGCTCCTGATGGACTCCTTGGAGGAGAGAACTGGAGGCCAGGATGGCACAAAAACCTCTCAAGAGATTCAAAATGGCACAAAAAACCTCTCAGTGTGGAAAGGAAAATCCAAAGAACCTTAAAAATCTTGAGTATCTCAAAGCATTACTGAGCCCCACTGAGTGTCAGTACAAAGTTCTCAAGGGACTCATTAAAGCAGATAATTGGGGCCACGATTGCACAAACCTCTCACAGAGTCTGCATCTAAAGGGAAACACCAAGTACCTTAAAATAACTGAGTACCTTGAAGCATTAATGAGTCCCACTGAGTGTTGTTCCTGACAAAACCTCTCCAGGGACTAATTACAGCAGATAATTGGAGGCCACGATTGCACAAAGCTCTCAGAGACTCCAAGGCAAAAGCCAAAGCCAAAGTCCTTTGAAAAACCTGCAGTACCTGGGAGCATTGTGGAGCCCCCAGGGCCATTCCTGAGCAAGGCTCCCCAGGGACTCCTTCCAGCAGATCCTTGAGGCCACTGGGATGTGGGCTAGGGGGGGATGCTGAGGGCAGGACAAGGGGCTGACAGTGGCCAGCCTGGCTGGGGCTGTGCCAGGAGGCCCCAGTGCCTCAGGACAAGGTGTCTCCTCACAGCCCTCGGTGGCACAGACACTGCTGTGCCCCGGGGCACCCAGACTGGGCTTCTCCTGGGCACTGCCAGCCCTGCCAGGGCCCTTGGCCATGTCCAGCACAGCTTGTCCTGCATGTCCCACAGCTGCTGCTGTGTCCCTGCAGGCTGCACACTCCCATCTCGCTGCCCCCTGCTCTGCCCTGCATTTCCCTTTCCCTTCTCCCTGATATCTAGTGTTGGAACATCTGAGAAGGGTTCAAAGCTGTACCGGGATGGTTTAGACTGGACAGGAGAAAGGGTTTCTTTACTGAGAGGGTGGTCAAGCACTGGAACAGGCTCCCTGGAGAGGTGGCTGATGCCCCAAGCCTGTCCGTGTTTAAGAGGCATTTGGACAGTGCCCTAATGCCTGCTTTAATTTTTGGTGACCCTGGAGGGGTCGGGCAGTTGGACCAGACCCTCATTCTGGTCTGAACTGCAGATCATTCCCAGCGGGACTATCCTGGTCCAGTCTGTCCCATTCCATAGTCATACCTGTGCACGGATCCCTGCACAGCTGTGCTCGGACACTCGTCTGCTCAGCAGCTTCCCCTGGATTCCAGTCTCACAGCTGAGGCATTTGGGCATCTGAGCCCTGAGCCCACAGCCCCCTTCCAGGTGCTGGTGCAGACCAGACACACCCCACACCCCCAGACCCCTAAGTCCAGTCCCTCCGGTCACTCCGTGGCCAGCACCGTTGGCAGGTGGGCTCTTTGGTGCCCTCCCCCAACTGCTGCCCTCACACCCCCAGGCTCCCATGCTCAGGCAGAACAGAGATTTGCTCACACAGGGGGAGAATTCAAGTTTAATGAGAAGACAGGACAGACTGCTCTGCTTGGGGTCCTCCCCTCACCTTCCCACAAGTCCTGTGCTATCCAAAACTGCTCCTCCTCCTCCTTCATCCCGAAATGTGTCCTACACGCCAGGGCAGCAATCCCCTTAGTCCAAATGGTGACCTGCTCTCAGTGACTTTGGGCTTTCAAACGTGGACACGAGGGCTGATGGCTGTCCCAGGAAAGGAGCTGGGACAAGGTGTCCATTGCTCAGGAGCTGTAATTTGGACTGCCACTTGCCACTGTTCCGCTGAGCTCTTCTCTGTTTTGGAGATGGGCTCTTAATGAGCTGGGGGCTCTCCAGTGATGGGCCTGGCAGCAGCCAGGGCAGAGAATGAACTGAGTTTCTCCTCCTGCCATTGTTGGTGCCCTGTCTGGGTGTGCAGATGAGTCTCTTATCTCTTAACCTGACACAAGCCGGCAGGAGCATCAGTCTCCTGAGGCAGCCCTGTTTGGAGGCTTCACTCACAGGCACTGGTAGTGTGCAACAGATGACATCAGATTCTTGGGATGGCTTTCCAGAAACGCACCATGGTTAGGGGAAAAGCTTTGTTCTTGCCCTGGCAATGGATTTGTTCAGGGTCAGGATCACAGATTTGTTGCGAAGGCTGTAGATGAATGGATTTAAGAATGGGTACAGGACTGTGTTGAGCAGAGCTACAATTCTGTTGGTCCTCAAGGAAACATCTTCTGCAGGACACGTGTAGAGAGCAATGCAGCTCCCATAGGCAATGGACAAGGTGATGAGATGGGAAGAACACGTAGTCAAAGCTTTCTTCCTCCCAGAGGCTGCTGGAAGATGCAGAACACAGAAAAGGATGCAGGTGTAAAATGCCAGAGTCAAACATAAGAAACCCAGCACGACACACGCTAAGAAGACAGAGTCTATTTTCCAAAGCAGGCTGGTGTCAGAGCAGGACAGTCTGAACAAGGGGGAGTTGTCACAAAGGAAATGGGGGATCTTGGAGCCACAGAAAGACAGCTCCGAGAGGAAGAACAGCCGGTAGCTCAGCAGGGCAAAGCCAAGGACCCAAGAAGCAACAACCAGGTGGACACAGAGCTGAGGCTTCATGATGGCAGCATGGAGCAAAGGTTGGCAGATGGCAACATAGCGGTCAAAGGACATGACAATGAGCAGGATGAACTCTGTGCAGCCCAGGGCAAAATAGAAATAGTTTTGGGCAAAGCAGCTGCTTCGTGAGAAAGTGTTCTGACCAGAGCTCAGCTTCTGGTCACAGCTTCTGCTGCACAGCTGAGTAAAATGGAGCAAATTCCAATTCCATAGGATGCTTCCACACTCCAGAGACCACAGGGCAGGCGGATTATCAGAGGCAATCGGAGCAGCTGTAAGTGAAGCCACATTTGATGCAGTTGAAGGCTCTGTTGCAAAGGACACTCTCCCAAAGTGAGTTATTCCACAATTCAGTCAATCTTTCCCCTGAGGGCTCATCAAAGAAGAGCAGAGGAAGGAAGAAAAGAGACTTGCTGTTAATCAATGTGCACACTGTAAGAAAGAGAGGCGTTTGAAAAGGGACTGTCCGCAGGTACAACACGAAACTCCCCTCTCGTGGCCATCACCGATGGTCACTGCAGGGGACCAGAGGATTCTTTCCCAGCAGAACATCCAGTCACAGCTAAGCTGGGACAATGAGGAGTTAGGATTTTGAGTGGCTACAGGAGCTGGTTGCTCTGTGCTAAATACAGTAAAAGGAAACTTGAGTAATGCTTCTATAACAATCATTGGTGCAACAGGGAATCATGAAACTCAGCCATTTTTCCAGCCCATTGATTTTAAATTAGGAAAACAATGGGTGACTCCCCAGTTTTTGTATCTACTCCATTTACTTAAGCCTCTCCTTGGACAATTTATTGGAAAACCTGAATGCTAAAATCAAGATTAAAATGGCAAAATGCAGGTTATTACTCCAAAATCTAATTATGTGGAAGTCTCTGTTTTTGCACTCCAATCTTCAGATGTGATCCATCTGCCATCTGTATCACTCGAGGATGCAGTAAATCTGGTAGTCTGGACTGAAGAGGTGCCCCAGTGACCCAGAAAAGCAGAGCCTGTGAGAAACAAATTGAAACCCTGAGCAGGACCAGTAAGGCAGAAGCAATACCCTTTGAGAAAAGAAAGTTGTAAGGGGTTATTATCCCTTGGATAGATTTATAAAAGAAAAGAAAGATCAGATTTATAAAATAAAAATTTATAAAATGAGGCCTGTTGAAGGAATATGAATCCAAATTTAATAGCCTTATTTTGCAGTTAAGAAGGCAAATGGAGAGGATTAGTGGCTGGTACAGGATCCTAGAGCCATAAATGAGACAGTAGAAGATATACACCCGTCCGTAGCAAATCCTTGTACCTTGCTAACAAGCTAGAGTGAAAAATTAAAATGGTTGAGAGTGTAGAATTTGAAAGTGGCTTTTTCTGTATCTCTTGGAGTAGTGAAAGTCAAGAACTATTTACTTCTGAATGGGACAGTCCAAACAGAGTGAGAAGAGTCCGGCTGACTTGGCCAGTTCTACCACAGGAGTTTAAAAATACCCCCATGATATATGGAAACCAAGTGGCAAAAGAACTGGAGGAATGGAAACATCAGAACCCTCTTTGGAGTCTTGTTCCAGTCTGGAGATGGCATTCATCTCTGAAACTGAAACTCAGCAGCAGTTCAGACAGTTCAGACTGTGGCATTGTGGAATTTTCTGGGACTAAGTGGATACAGAGTACAAACAGTCCAGAACACAGAACCCTACCTGGGATTCAAAATCCTCCAGGGACAAAGGAGGTTGGGACAGGAAGGAAAAGAAGCAATTTGGCAAGTCCCACAGCCATGAACAATGAGAGAGTCACAGGCATTTCTCGGGGTGTGGGATGATGTCAGCTGTGCATCAGCAATTATGGGCTGCTGCTAAAGCCTCTGTGTGAGCTCAGGCAGCTCAGCAGGGCTTTATAGTCTGGACTGGTGTAGCATGGGCTGCCTTTTCACAGCTCCAGCAAGCCCTCATGCGGGCCCTGTTTTAGGACTCTCAAACCCCGTGGACCCATTGGATCTGTTTTTTCCATGTGAGAGACAAAACCAAGCACCGGGAGTGCTGTCACAGGTCCTGGGGACTGGAGCAGGGCTGTGCCTACTTTTCACAGCAACCAGACAATGTCAGCCAGAGCTGCTGGGCTGTCTGAGGGCAGTAGCAGCTATTCTTCTCTTCATCCAGAAAGCTAAAAAACTGACTTTGGGACAGAGTGTTATAGTTTAAAAATTCTTTCAACGCACAGCTCAAGATGAAACCTCCTGGGGATTTAAAGAAATCTGGACCAAATTTCCTTCATGGTTACCCAGCTGGGTTTGGTTAAAACATCTGTTTATAATGGTCACCACAATAATTGCTGTATGGATTTAGCTTGCATCACGATTCAGTGTTATAGTGCCCTACACTAGAAAACAAAATAGAGATATTGAGAGATCGGTGCCCATAAGGAACTGAGTCTCAAGAAAAGGGGGGACTTGATGAGGGCAGTAGAACAGAACAGCACAACCTTGGAGAAACAGATAAAGGATGTAACTCATGCAAAGCACAAGCAGGATGTAGCCTGCTCTGCAAGGCTGACAAAGCAGAAGTTATGCAAAACAATGATATTGCCCTTACTCAAAAGCAGGAGTTGAGGAACAGCCATCTAAAAAGGACACTGGATGTTGGAGACAGACCCCAAAGAACCACATAAAGACTTCTGATAAGGGGTGCAACTATGTCAAATAATGTCAAAGGAAGTGGGGATAGCTCATGAATATGTAATCAGTGTGTCTGCAAAAAATTCTTCACTCGATGTTCACTGCACTCAAATGGATGTAGGATCAGCCAAATGACTGCCATGCTGTATGTAATGAATAATATCTACTTTCAAATCCTCAGAACTGTGTGAGAAGGTTTCTATCCAGCACATTTCAGTATCAGTGCTGTCCTTGACTCCATTATGCCCCACAGTTTCACAATGGCCCCTTGGTTCCATCAGGCCCTGCTGTATAACAATGGACCCTTGGTTCTGTACTCTTAAAATGGCCTCCTTGGTTCTGCACTGCCACAATGCTCTCCTTGGTTCCACGAGGCCTTGGTGTGTCACAGCAGCCCCTTGGTTCCATGAACTGCCATCGTGTCACCCGCTCTCTTGGATCTGCAGTATCACAATGGACAATAGGTTACAAGCAGCCCTGCTGTGTCACCATGAATATTTGGTTCCATGGGGCCCCACAGTGTCACAACGGCCCCTTGGTTCCACGAGGCCTCGCTGTATAACAACGGCCCCTCAGTTCCATGAGGTTTTGTTCTGTCAGCAATGGTCTCCTTGGTTCTGTAGGGTGAAAATGGCTGCTTGGTTCCATAAGGTTCTCAGTGTCACAGGGGTCTCCTTGGTTCCATGAGGCTCTGCAGTGTCACAATGTCCCATAGTTTCCAGGAGCTTCTGTCCTATCAACCATGTCCTTTGTTCCAATGAGGCCCCACAATGTCACAGTGGCCCCTTGGCTCCATGAGGTTCCATAGCGTAAGCCGGTTGCCTTGACTCCAAGAGATTCTGCTGTGTCACAATGGCACCTTGGTTCCATGAAGTTCCACAGAATCACCATGGTCTCCTTGGATCCGCACTATCTCTGTGGACCGTTGGCTCCATGCAGCCCTGCTGTGTCACATTCATTCCTTGGTTCCATGAAGCTTCCCTGCATAGAAATGGAATTTTAGATCCACGAGGTTCCATGATGTCACAATGGTCTCCTTGCTTCTGGATGGTAAAAATGGAGCCTTGAATCCACGAGATTCCATGATGTCGCAATGGTCTCCTTGGTTCTGGACGGTAACAATGGAGCCTTGGTTCCACAAGGTTCCATGATGTCACAAGGGTCTCCTCGGTTCTCGACTGCTAACAATGGAGCCTTGGATCCACAAGGATCCATGATGTCACTAGGGTCTCCGCGGTTCTGGAGGGTAACAATGGAGCCTTTGTTGCATGAGGTTCCAAGATGTCACAATGGTCTCCTTGGTTCTGGACGGGAACAATGGAGCCTTGGTTCCACGACGTTCCATAATGTCGCAATGGTCTCCGCGGTTCTGGAGGGTAACAATGGAGCGTTGGTTCCAGGAGGTTCCATGATGTCACAATGGTCTCCTAGGTTTTGGAAGGTACAAATGGAGCCTTGGTTCCATGAGGTTCCATGATGTCACAATGGTCTCCTAGGTTTTGGGAGGTAAAAATGGAGCCTTGGTTCCACAAGGTTACATGATGTCACAATGGTCTCCTTGGTTTTGGAAGGTAACAATGCAGCCTGGGTTCCACGAGGTTACATGATGTCACAATTGCCTCCTTGGTTCTGAATGGTAGCAATGGAGCCTTGCTTCCATGAGGTTCCATGATGTCACAATAGTCTCCTTGGTTCTGGATGGTAACAATGGAGCCTTACCTCCACGAGGTTCCATGATGTCACAAGGGTCTCCTCGGTTCTAGACGGTAACAATGGAGCCTTGGTTCCATGAGGTTCCATGATGTCACAATGGTATCCTTGTTTCTGTACTTGACAATGGAGCCTTGGTTCCACGAGGTTCCATAATGTCAAAATGGTCGCCTTGGTTCTGGAGGGTAACAATGGAGCCTTGGTTCCACGAGGTTCCATGATGTCACAATGGTCTCCACGGTTCTGTACCTGACAATGGAGCCTTGGTTCCACGAGGTTCCATGACGTCACAATGGCCCCCTTGGTTATGGATGGTAACAATGAATCCTTGGTTACACGAATTTCCAAAATGTCACAAGGATCTCCTTGGTATTGGAATGTAACAGTGGAGCCTTGGTTCCACGAGGTTCCATGATGTCACAATGGTCTCCTTGGTTCTGGAGAATAACAATGGAGGCTTGGTTCCACGAGGTTCGATGATCTCACAATAGTTTCCTAGGTTCTGGAGGGTAACAATGGAGTCTTGGTTCCACGAGGTTCCATGATGTCACAAGGATCTCCATTTTTCTGGACTGTAACAATGGAGCCTTGATTCCACAAGGTTCCAAGATGTCACAAGGGTCTCTGCGGTTCTCAGGGTAACAATGGAGCCTTGGTTCCACGAGGTTCCATATTGTCAGAATGGTGCCCTTTGTTCTGGATGGTAACAATGGAGCCTTGGTTCCAGGACATCCCATGATCTCACAATAGTCTCCTGGGTTCTGGAGGGAGACAATGGAGCCTTGGTTCTACAAGGTTCCATGATCTCACAATAGTCTCCTTGGTTCTGGACAGTAAGAATGGAGATTAGGTTCCATGAGGTTCCATGATGTCAGAATGGTCTCCTTGGTTCTGGACGGTAACAATGGAGCCTTGGTTCTAGAAGGTTCCATGATGACACAAGGGTCTCCTTGGATCTGGAGGGTAACAATGGAGCCTTGGTTCCACAAGGTTCCATGATGTCACAATTACCTCCTTGATTTTGGAGGGTAACAATGGAGCCTTGGTTCCACGAGGTTCCATGTTGCCAGAATAGTCTCCTCGGTTCTGGATGGCAGCAATGGAGCCTTGGTTCCACAAGGTTCCATGATGTCACAATGGTCCCCTTTGTTCCGGACGGTAAAAATGGAGCCTTGGTTCCATGAAGCTCCATGATTTCACAATGGTCTCCTTGGTTCTGGATGGTAGCAATGGAGCCTGGGTTCCACGAGGTTCCATGATGTCACGAGTATCTCCTTGCTTCTGGACAGTAACAATGGAGACTTGATTCCATGAGCTTCCATGATGTTAGAAGGGTCTCCACATTTCTGGACTGTAAAAATGGAGCCCTGGTTCCACGAGGTTCCATGATGTCACAATGGTCTCCCCGGATGTGGACTGTAACAATGGTGCCATGGTTCCATGAGGTTCCATGATGTCACAATGGTCTGCTTGCTTCTGGAGGGTAACAATGGAGCCTTGATTCCACGAGGTTCCATGACGTCAGAACTGTCTCCATGGTTCTGGACGGTAGCAATGTAGACTTGGTTCCACGAGGTTCCATGATGTCACAAGGATCTCTTGGTTCTGGACTGTAACAAAGGAAACTTGGTTCCACAAGGTTCCATGATGTCACAAGAATCTCCTTGGTTCTGTATTTGACAATGGAGCCTTGGTTCCACAAGGTTCCATGATGTCACAACGGTCTCCACGGTTCTTGAGGTTATATGGAGCCTTGGTTCCACGAGGTTCCATGATGTCACAATGGTCTCCTTGGTTCTCGACTCTTAACAATGGAGCCTTGGTTCCACGACATTCCGTGATGTCACAATGGTCTTTCCCGAACTGGACAGTAACAATGGAGCCTTGGTTCCACGAGGTTCCTGGATGTCACAATGGTCTCCTTGGTTCTGGAGGGTAACAGTGGAGCCTTGGTTCCACAAGGTTCCCGGATGTCACAATGGTCTCCTCGGTTCTGGAGGGTAACAATGGAGCCTTGGTTCCACGAGGTTACAAGATGTCAGAATGGTCTCTTCGCTTCCGGACTGTAACAATGGAGCCGTGGTTCTACAAGGGTCCTAGTTGCAACAATGGTCTCTTTGTTCTGGATGGTAACAATGGAGCTTGGTTCCATGAGGTTCCACGATGGCACAATGGTCTCCTTCGTACTGGACGGTAGCAGTGTAGCCTTGGTTCCACAAGGTTCTATGATGTCACAATGGTCTCCTTGGTTCTGGAGAGTAAAAATGGAGCCTTGGTTCTAGAAGGTTCCATGATGTCACTAGGATCTCCTTGGTTCTGGATGGTAACAATGGAGCCTTGGTTCCACGGGTTTCCATGATGTCACAATGGTCTTCTTGGTTCTGGTCGGTAACAATGGAGCCTTGGTTCCACGAGGTTCCATGATGTCACAATGGTCTCCTTGGTTCTGGAGGGTAACAATGGAACCTTGGTTCCACAAGGTTCCATGATGTCAGAATGGTCTTCTTGGTTGTGGACAGGAGCAATGGATCCTGGGTTCCACGAGGTTCCATGATGTCACAAGAATTTCCTTCCTTCTGGATATTAACAATGAAGTCTTGGTTCCATGAGGTTCTATGATGTCATAATGGTCTCCTTGGTTTTCGTCTCCTAAGAATGGAGCCTTGGTTCCACGAGGTTACATGATGTCACAAGGGTCTCCTCGGTTCAGGATGGTAACAATGAATCCCTGGTTACACGAAGTTCCAAGATGTCACAAGGATCTCGTTGGTTTTGGAGTGTAACAATGGAGCCTTGGTTCCAGAAGGTTCCATGATGTCACAATGGTCTCCTTGGTTCTCGACTCTTAACAATAGCGCCTTGGTTCCACGAGGTTCCGTGATGTCACAATAGTCTCCCCCGAACTGGACAGTAACAATGGACCCTGGGTTCCATGAGGTTCCATGATATCACAATGGTCTCCTTGGTTCTGGAGGGTAACAATGGAGCCCTGGTTCCACAAGGTTCCAAGATGTCACAATGGTCTCCATGGTTCTCGACGGTAACAATGGGGCCTTGGTTCCACGAGGTTCCTGGTTGTCACAATGGTCTCCTTTGTTCTGGAGGGAAGCAATGGAGCCTTGGTTCCACGAGGTTCCATGATGTCACAATGGTCTCCTCGCTTCTGGACGGTAACAATGGAGCTTTGGTTCTACAAGGGTCCAAGATGTCACAATAATCTCCTTGGTTCTGGATGGTAACAATGGAGCTTGGTTCCATGAGGTTCCATTATATCACTATGGTCTCCTTCGTACTGGACGGTAGCAGTGTAGCCTTGGTTCCAGGAAGTTCCATGATGTCACAATGGTCTCCTTGGTTCTGAATGGTAGCAATGGAGCCGTGGTTCCACGAGGTTCCATAATGTCACAATGGTCTCCTTGGTTCTGGAGGGTAAAAATGGAGCCTTGCTTCCACAGGTTTCCATGATGTCACAATTGTCTCCTTGGTTTTGGTGGGTAACAATGGAGCCTTGGTTCCACGAGCTTCCATGATGTCACAAGAATCTCCGTGGTTCTGGACGGTAACAATGGAACCTTGGTTCCATGAGGTTGCATGATGTCACAAGGGCCTCCTTGGTTATGTAGTTGACAATTGAGCCTTGGTTCCACGAGGTTACATGATCTCACAAGGTTGTCTGCAGTTCTGGAGGATTACAATGGAGCCTTGGTTACACGATTTTCCATGATGTCACCATGGTCACCTTGGTTCATGATGGTTACAATGGAGCCTGGGTTCCACGAGGTTCCCTGATGTCACAATGGTCTCCCCCGAAGTGGACAGTAACAATGGAGCCTTGGTTCCACGAGGTTCCATGATGTCACAATTGTCTCCTTGATTTTGGAGGGTAACAATGGAGCCTTGGTTCCAGGATTTTCCATGATGTCACAAGGGTCTCCTCGGTTCTGGAGGGTAACAATGGAGCCTTGGTTCCACTTGGTTCCAAGATGTCACAATGGTCTCCTCGGTTCTGGACGGTAACAATGGAGCCTTGGTTCTACGAGGGTCCAAGCTGTCACAATGGTCTCCTTGGTTCTGGATGGTAACAATGGAGCTTGGTTCCATGAGGTTCCATGATGTCAGAATGGTTTCCTTCGTACAGGACGGTAGCAGTTCAGCCTTTGTTCCACGAGGTTCCATGATGTCACAAGGATCTCCTTGGTTATGGAAGGTAACAATGGAGCCTTGGTTCCATGAGATTCCATGATGTCAGAATACTCTCCACGGTTCTGGACAGTAAAAATGGAGCCTTGGTTCCACAAGGTTCCATGATGTCACAATGGTCTCCTTGGTTCTGGACGTGACAATGGAGCTTTTTATTCCACGAGATTCCATGATGTCACAATGGTCTCCTTGGTTCTGGAGGGTAACAATGGAGCCTTGGTTCCACGAGGTTCCATGATGTCACAAGGGTCTCCTCGGTTATGGAGGGTAAAAATGCAGCCTTGGTTCTACGAGGGTCCAAGATGTCACAATGGTCTCTTTTGTTCTGGATGGTAACAATGGAGCTTGGTTCCATGAGGTTCCATGATGTCACAAGTGTCTCCTTCGTACTGGACGGTAGCAATGTAGCCTTGGTTCCATGAGGTTTCATGATGTCACAATGGTCTCCTTTGTTCTGGCCGGTAACAATGGAACCTTGATTCCATGAGGTTCCATGATCTCACAATGGTCTCCTTGGTTCTGGACGGTAGCAAAGGAGCCTTGGTTCCTCGAGGTTCCATGATGTCACAATGGTCTCCTTGGTTCTGGAGTGTAACAATGGAGCCTTGGTTCCATGAAGGTCCAAGATGTCACAATGGTCTCCTCAGTTCAGGAGGGTAACATTGAATCCTTGGTTCCACGAGGTTCCAAGATGTCAAAGGATCTCGTTGGTTTTGGAGGGTAACAATGGAGCCTGGGTTCCAAGAGGCTCCATGATATCACAATGGTCTCCTCGCTTCTGCACTTTACAATGGAGACCTGGTTCCACGAAGTTCCATGATGTCACAATGGTCTCAGTGGTTCTGGACGATAACAATGGAGCCTTGCTACCTAGAGGTTCCATGATGTCACAAGAATCTCCGTGGTTCTGGACGGTAACAATGAATCCTTGGTTACACGAGTCTCCAAAATGTCACAAGGATCTCCTTGGTTTTGGAGTGTAACAATGGAGCCTTGGTTCCACAAGGTTCCATGATGTCACAATGGTCTGCTTTGCTCATGACGGTAAAAATAGAGACTTGGTTCCCTCAGATTCCATGATGTCAAAATCGTCTTCTTGGTTGTGGAAAGTAGCAATGGATCCTGGGTTCCACGAGGTTCCATGATGTCACAAGAATATCCTTGCTTCTGGATAGTAACAATGAAGCCTTGGTTCCATGAGGTTCCATGACGTCACAATGGTGTCCTTTGTCCTGGACGGTAACAATGGAGCCTTGATTCCATGAGGTTACATGATGTCGCAATGGTCTCCTTGGTTCTGTACGGTAGCAATGGAGCCTTGGTTCCATGAGGTTCCATGATGTCACAATGGTCTCCTTGATTCTGGACGGTAGCAATGGAGCCTTGGTTCCACGAGGTTCCATGATGTCACAAGGGTCTCCACGGTTCTAGACGGTAATAATGGAGCCTTGGTTCCATGAGCTTCCATGATGTCAGAATGGTGTCCTTGGTTTTCGTCTCCTAAGAATGGAGCCATGGTTCCACGAGGTTACATGATGTCACAAGGGTCTCCTTGGTTCAGGAAGGTAACAATGAATCCTTGGTTACACGAGGTTCCAAGATGTCACAAGGATCTCGTTGGTTTTGGAGTGTAACAGTGGGGCCTTGGTTCCACAAGGTTCCATGATGTCACAATGGTCTCCTCGGTTCTGTACTTGACAATGGAGCCCTCGTTCCACGAAGTTCCATGATGTCACAATGGTCTCCTTGGTTCTGGAGGGTAACAATGGACCCTGGGTTCCACGAGGTTCCATGATGTCACAATGGTCTCCTCGGTTCTGGATGGTAACAATGGAACCTCGGTTCCACTAGGTTCCATGATGTCACAAGGGCCTTCTTGGTTCTGTAGTTGACAATGGAGTCTCGGTTCCACGAGGTTACATGATGTCACAAGGGTATCCGCAGTTCTGAAAGGTAAAAATGGAGCCCTGGTTCCACGAGGTTCCCTGATGTCACAATGGTCACCTTGTTTCTGGACGGTTACAATGGAGCCTTGATTCCACGAGGTTCCATTATCTCACAATAGTCTCCTTGGTTCTGGATGGTAACAATGGAGCCTTGGTTCTACTAAGTTTCATGATGTCACCATTGTCTCCTTCATTTTGGAGGGTAACAATGGAGCCTTGGTTCCACGAGGTTCCATGATGTCGCAATGGTCTCCTTGGTTCTGAAAGCTAAAAAGTGGAGCCATGATTCCAGGAGGTTCCATGATGTCAGAATGGTCTCCTCGGTTCATGACTGTAGCAATGGAGCCATGGTTCTATGTGGTTCCATGATGTCACAATGGTCTCCTCGCTTTTGGAAGGTAGCAATGGAGCCTTGGTTCCACGAGGTTCCATGATGTCACTGTGGTCCCCTTGGTTCTGGGCAGTAGCAATGGAGACTGGGTTTCACGAGTTTCCATGTCACAATTGTCTCCTTGGTTCTGGAAGGTAGGAATGGAGCCTTGGTTCCACGAAGTTCCCTGATGTCACAATGGTCTCCTTGGTTCTGGAAGGTAGCAATGGAGCCTTGGTTCCACGAGGTTCCATGATGTCACAATGGTCTCCTTGGTTCTGGAAGGTAACAATGCAGCCTTGGTTCCATGAGGTTCCATGATGTCATAATGGTCTCCTTGGATCTTGAGCGTAACACTGGAGCCTTGGTTCCATTAGGTTCCACGATGTCACAATTGTCTCCTTGCTTTTGAAGGGTAACAATGGAGCCTTGGTTCCACGAGGTTCCATGATGCCACAATGGTCTCCTCTGTTCTGGAGGATAGCAATGGAGTCTTGGTTCCACGAGGTTCCATGATGTCAAAATGGTCTCGTTTCTTCCGGACGGTAAAAATGGAGCCTTGGTTCCATGAGGTTCCATGATGTCATAATGGTCTCCTTAGTTCTGGATGGTAACAATGGAGCCTTGGTTCCACGAGCTACTATGATGTCAGAATGGTCTCCTTGGTTCGGGAGGGTAACAATGGATCCTGGGTTCCACGAGGTTCCATGATGTCACAAGGGTCTCCTTGGTTATGGACGGTAACAAATGAACCTTCATTCCACGAGGTTCCATGATGTCACAAGGGCCTCCTTGGTTCTGTAGTTGACACTGGAGCCTTGGTTCCACAAGGTTCCATGATGTCACAATGGTCTCCTTGGTTCTCGACTGTTAACAAAGGAGCATTGGTTCCAAGAGTTTTCGTGATGTCACAATGGTCTCCCCCGAAGTGGACAATAACAATGGAGCCTTTGGTTCCACGAGGTTCCATGATCTCACAATAGTCTCCTTGGTCCTAGATGGCAACAATGGAGCCTTGGTTCCACAACGTCCCATGATGTCACAACTGTCTCCTTGGTTTTGGAAGGTAACAATGGAGCCTTGGTTCCAGGATTTTCCATGATGTCACAAGGGTCTCCTCGGTTCTGGAGGGTAACAATGGAGCCTTGGTTCCACAAGTTCCATGATATCTCAATGGTCTCATTGGTCCAGGAGGGTAACAATGAAGCCTTGGTTCCACGAGATTCCATGATGTCACAATGGTCTCCTCGGTTCTGGAGGGTAACAATGGAGCCTTGGTTCCACTTGGTTCCAAGATGTCACAATGGTCTTCTCAGTTCTGGAGGGCAAAAATGGAGCCGCGTTCCACGAGGTTCCATGATGTCACAATGGTCTCCTTGGTTCTGGATGGTATCAATTGAGCTTTGTTTCCACGATGTTCCATGATGTCACAATGCCCTTCTCGGTTCTGTATGGCCACAATGGAGCCTTCCTTCCACAAGGTTCCATGATGTCACAAGGATCTCCTTGGTTCCAGACTGCAACAATGGAGCTTTGGTTCTACGAAGTTCCAAGATGTAATAAGGATCTCTTTTTGGTTCCGGACGGTAACGATGGAGCCTCGGTTCCACGAGGTTCCATGATGTCAGAATGGCCCTATCGGTTCTGGAGTGTAACATTGGAGCCTTGGTTCCATGATGTTCCATGATGTCAGAATGGTCTCCCCCGAACTGGACAGTAACAATGGAGCCTTGGTTCCACGAGATTCCATGATGTCACAGTGGTTTCCTCGTTTATGGACAGTAACAATGCAGCCTTGGTTCCACGAGATTCCATGATGTCACAGTGGTCTTCATGGTTCCGGATAGAAAGAATGGAGCCTTGGTTCCACGATGTTCCATGATGTCAGAATGGTCTCCTAGATTTTGGACGGTAGCAATGGAGCCTTGTTTCCACGAGGTTCCATGATGCCACAAAACTCTCCTTGGTTTTCGAGGGTAAAAATGGAGCCTTGGTTCTACGAGGTTCCATGATGTCACAATGTTGTCCTCGGTTCTGGACGGTAACAATGGAGCCTTGGTTCCACGAGGTTCCATGATGTCACAATGGTCTCTTTAATTCTGGACGGTAATAATGGCGGCTTGGTTCCATGGGGTTCCATTATGTCACAAATGTGTCCATGGTTCCAGATGGAAAGAATGGAACCTTGTTTCCAAGAGGCTCAATGATGTCTCAATGGTCTCCTGGATTTTGTACGGTAGCAATGGAGTCTTGGTCCCAAGAGGTTCCATGATGTCACAATGGTCTCCTTGGTTCTGGACTGTTAACAACGGAGCCTTGGTTCCACGAGGTTCCATGACGTCAAAAGGGCCTCCTCGTTTATGGACGGTAACAATGGAGCCTTGGTTCCACGAGGTTCCATGATGTCACAATGGTCTCCTAGATTTTGGAGGGTAGCAATGGAGCCTTGGTTCCATGAGGTTCCATGATGTCACAATGGTCTCCTTGGCTCTGGACTGTAACAATGGAGCCTTGGTTCCATGAGGTTCCATGATGTCACAATGGTCTCCTCGCTTCTGGACGGTAACAATGGGGCCTTGGTTCCATGAGATTCCATGATATCACAATGTTCTTAGGGTTCTGGATGGTAACAATGTGTCGTTCTCGAGCAGGACGGGAACAGGGAACTCCAGATCAGAAGGCAAAGAAAATGAGGTCTGATTTATTTCAAATATACTGCTCTATATATAGAGAACATCGAGAAGACTAATTTCATTGATCTTAGAGGAGAAACATGTCACACCATTGTTGTGCAGTGAATGACGCACAGTGGCAGAGCATATCTATAAACAATGTGAATAACAAGATAGATTAGAGAATTATTTACATTCTTTCCCAACTGTTTCCCAGGCTATTGCCTGGTTAGAAAACCTTTCTCTTTCTCTATGTCTGAGCTGAGAATATCCACATTTCCCCCTTTTTGTTTAAAGAAATAAAAAGAAAAGGCGGTGTTTGTGCTCTCCTGCAGGGCCCTTGCAGGAAAGAGAACAAACACAGCTCAAGAGCTTTATCAACTCAAATCAATCAAAACCTCAATTTGGATATTGACTCAGAACAGTCGAAGAGATTCCAAACTCTTAGTATAAATTTCAAGAAATCAGTTACCACCTCTAAGATAGTAACAACTCATTGTCAGTCTGCCAAAGGACTGGCAGTCCAACTTGTCAAAATCCATTTCCCAGTGTGAGCAGATGCCCACATGACAGAAAAGAAGGTATTAACAAACGTGCACATACCCAAATCAGCCAAATTCGGAATTTGGCAAGATGAGTAACATCTGTTTGCCACAGCTGCAATGCCCTTAGGCCTCTGAGATTTATCCCAGCCAGTAAGTTGCAGCAGGTCAAGCCTTGGTTGGCATTCATCAAATTGCTTTTGTAAGGTGTGTGCACTTGATAGAAGAATCATGCAAGGCTTTTGGCCCATGCAGTCATGTCCTCAATGAACCACTTGACTGACATATGAAATGCCATGAAATCTCTGAAATGCCATGGCCACAGCCTTTAATTCAATCACTTGGGCCGAGGCTGTTGTGTGTGGCTTTCCAGTACTTTGAGCTGCTAGCTCTTTCCCTTTTTTTTTTTTTTTTTATTTTTTTTTTTAAAAACAAGCAGCACCTGCGGGCTCTAGGACCCTGCGGTGCGAGGTGAGGTGGAGGACCCGGTCCACACTTGGGGACCCTGAATCTGGGGTCCCTGGGACACTCCATGGCCACCCACAGATGGACGACCTATTCTAACTTTATATTTCGGTGCACGCCTCCCCCAGGCTGCAAGAATCCCGGCAATTCCTCCAGCTTTTCGCCCTTCCCCCACCCCACCTGGCCATGGATCAAGCCACAGCTTCACGGGACCCCGCTTCTCCCGCTCTGCGAACAGGAGCAGGACGCGCGGGGCGCGGGTAGGGGAGGTTTTCCCGGGAATATAAAATTCCACCCTGGTTTTGGGGATCTTGGCACCACTCATGCCTGCCCAGTACAAGGGGTTGCTCCTCGCTCTCAGTGTGTCCGTCCTGCCGCGGGATACAATGGACTGAATCACGGCTCCACCCCCATCCCCAGCCACGGTAGCAGCAGCAGTGGCGCTGCTGCGGACCAAGCCGGTGTTCGCTCCCGCTGCCTCTGCCTCAGTGGGACAGAGCTCGGGGCAGTCTGGGGGAAGCGGAGGGAGTGGTGGGCTGGATTCAGGCTCTGAAACAAACAGGCTGGATGTGTTGTCCAGCACAAGGCTGCCTGCTTCTGCCGGCGGCGGTGAATCACAGAGCGAAGTCGCTGCTGAGTCGGCCTCAGGCAGCGCGGCGATGGGAGCCGCTGTGCCCTGCGGGCGCTCCCCGCCCGCAGCGAGCGGCGCGGGGGGTGCAGTTTCCCCCGCGGCGTGGCACGCCGGCAGCCCAAGCGGAGCGGGCGGCGCGGCTTCGGCAGCGTCTTTCGGCGCTGGCAGTCCCGGGGTCGGCGACGATGTCGGTCCTGGGGTGGGGGGCCACGGCGGCGGCTCTCTCAAGAGCGGCGCTGGCAGTCGCGGCGGGCTCGCTCCAGGCGGAGCGGTGGGTGGAGCGGCAGGCGGGGCGGCGAACCCCGCTGCCGGCAGGTGTGGCGCCATGGCCGGCGCTGGTATCTCAAAGGATATCAAATCTGTCGGTCCGCTCGGTGCGCAGGGAGGCGGACCGGGAGGCAATTGCTCCTGTCCCGTTGGCAAAGCCGAGGCCCCCGCGTGCGGCGGGGGGCGTGCCAGGGGATGGATCAGAGGCTCCATTGCCGGTCCTGGCAGTACCAGAGGGTGGGACCGGTACATCTGCGCAGGCTCCATCAGCGAAGGAGTCGGGGGGGCTCCAGCCCCCACCGCGCCATGGACTGCGGGCGGCGCCGCCCCCCCCGCGAATGCGCTCTGGAAACCGGGGGGCTGCGGAGCCGCGGACTGTGGCGGCACGGCGTGCCGCGCAATCAGTGGCCGATCTGTCGGCAAAGAATATCTCGGCTGAACATAGTCACAGGGACGGGAATACTCGGGCTTAGCAGGAGTTCCCGGTTACATGTAAAGTCCGCGGGGCGTCCCAGCGTCTCTCGCAGACCCACTCTGCGCCGTGGCCTGGGCACCGCCCGCCTGTCGCCCACTGATTCCCGAGACACCGCTGCATACCGAAGCGGCATCCTCATTTCCCGACAACTCCCATTCGGAGTCACTGCTCCTCGGGGTCTTACGAGGCAAGGCCGTATAGATGCATCCCCAGACTGCAAACAGAGCAGATGCTGTGCCGTCCCTCTTCCTCACTTGCTTCAGGAGGCACCGGCCCAACTCATTACAGACCTTACGATCAAAGGCGAAACTAAGGTCTGCAGGGAATCCATGGTCCCGAGCCCAACTCAGGAGCCTGATGAAGTCATCATCCGAGACCTGGATACCCAATTGTGGGGCGCAGCCTTGCCAAGCGGCCAAGACCACCCGTTCAGCCGTAGATGGCTGGTTCCCCACTGTTAGGAAACCCTCCCTTAGCAGACGTCCACTTCAAGAGACAGACAGTCCACTAGTCCAGGGAAAACCGTCCCACTCAGTTCTCGGCTTCTAAGAGCCGACCCGCGGTCCAGACAGGACCAAGCCTTCTCCGGAAGGCCCACGGTTTCAGCGTTACCTCTCTCAGGAGGCCAAAGGTGTCCGGCCAGAGCCTCCAGGCTACTGGCGTGGAGCTGCGCAGCAAAGCCCCCCCCCGCAAGACGCTGTGGTTCGGGGCTTCGGCCGACGCTGCAATTCCACGAGGGGTCACCAGATGTCGGTGTCGAGCAGGACGGGAACAGAGAACTCCAGATCAGAAGGCAAAGAAAATGAGCTCTGATTTATTTCAAATATACCGCTCTATATATAGAGAACATCGAGAAGACCAACCTTATTGGTCTTAGAGTAAAAACATGTCACACCATTGGTGTGCAGTGAATGACGCACAGTGGCAGAGCATATCTATAAACAATGTCAATAACAAGATAGATTTATTTACATTCTTTCCCAACTGCTTCCCAGGCTCTCGCCTGGCTAGAAAACCCCTCTCTTTCTCTCTGACTGAGCTGAGAACATCCACATTCCTGTGCTAAAAATAGAATCAAGTCACTTTGAGTGACTGATTTGGGCCTATAAAAGCTGGACTCACTTTTGGGGTGAATTTGGAGAGCTCACCTATGGGTGGATGCACAGTGCAGGATTTTGCCAGTTGCTGGGAAGGGTTCTCCAGATCCTCACTGTGAAACAGGGCTCCCCAGTGACTGCAGACTCTGGATGGTGGTAAAGTATTTAGGCAATTGGTGATGTATCTTTGGCAATCACGCTCCTTTCTCTCCCACAGTAATGATTAGGTGCTTGCTGACATTGGCTTGTTGCTAAAGCCAACTGATATATTTATTGAATATGTCATTTTACTTTTGTGTTGTCTTTATGTTCATAGTAAAATAAGACCATTCTTTCCATTGGTGTCTGTGTTCTTTAAATCTCCCCTCTTGCTTGGCAGAACACTTTCTAATAGCCAGATTGTTAGAAGGTTTCTGTCTGGCTGATTCAGTATCAGTTTTTCAGGCCCCAGAGTTTCACAGTGGTCCCTTGCTTTGCAAATGTCTCAATGGCCTCTTGGTCCCACGAGGCCCCACAGTGTCACAAAGGTCACCTTGATTCCATGGCCCTGAAGTGCTACAATGGCCCCTTGGCTCCATGATGCCCTGCAGGGTCACCCTGGGGCAGGAGGCCAGGAGGGATTCGTTCCCCACACGCTGCAGCTCCCTGGGCCAGCTGGCACTGACACCTTCTCCCAGGCCAGCGCTGCCGGGCACAGCCAGGGCCGTGCCACACTGCAGCTCCCTGCAAACCATGGCGGCAGCTGCGAGGCCAAAACCCAAGTCACAGACAGTTTGTCACTATTTCTGTCCGTATTTGACCAAGAAATGTCCCATTGTGGGGTCCCCTTTCCTGCAGTCACTGCAGCACTGGGACCACAGCCAGAGCTCTGAGCGAGAGAAATGGCCAGCGCTGCACCTCTGCACTGACTCGGGGATGGTGGGAAATGCTCTGTGGGGTGGCTGGAACCATGGAGAAAGGACAATTGGCAGCACAGAGGGAAACCCATCTGGGCTGCTGGACTGGGAAAAGACATCGCTGCCCAGGGGAGAAGCTGGCTGTGAAAGTCCCTCCTGTGGATGCTCACATGCCCAAGGGTCAGGCACTGAAGAGCATTGCAACAACACACAGGGGGATGGGGCTGCCAGGATTCAGGTGTCTCAGGAGGGTCTGGACTGGCCACACAAGGCTGAGTTATTTCTGGACACCTCGGGTCATCAGGGCAGAGATGAGAACTCCAGACGGGCTCATGAGCGAGGGGTGGATTTAGCCATGGACACCATCTCCAGGTTATCCCTGACTGTGAAACGTGGGCTGAGATCAAGCAGGCCCAGGTGGGTGAAGCCCCAGTGGTGTGGGGGATGATGGTGGGAATATCTGGGGAGACATGTGGTCTTCTTAGTGGGAGTAGTAAATTGGAGAGCACCATTCCTAAACCACAGCAGCTCTGTCAGGGCCAGCCCTGTCCCTGCACTGCCCCAGCTCTGCTGCCCCACAGCTGCTGGATCAGGAAGGGCAGAGCCATGGGGGAGGGAAATACACAGGGACTCCTCCTGGGAGAGACCTCTGGAGGTTTCCAGGCCAGGCCAAAGCACAATCGGTGGAGAAGGGACACAGGCATGGGCTATTTGTGTGCTCTGCCATGGCAGGATGTGAGGCAGAGCTGCAGAGACATCCAGAGCATGTGGATCCCTGCAGGAGCTGATCCCACACAGCAGTTCCCAGGCCTCTGCTGCTCGCTGGTTGCTCTGGTTTGATGTTCCCTGGTGCTTACACCCAGCCCCACACACACCAGTGCTGTGTGCAAACACACCAGTCTCACCAGTGTCTGGGCCCCCAAAGGACACAAGCCCTGATGATTTGTGGTCCCCACTCCAGTATGTGGCACTTGGACCTCCCTCAGGACCCAGAGCAGAGAGAGCTCCCGTGTCCCAGACAGTTGCTGGCAATGGAGTGTTTAGAAAATGCCACAGACTGTGGGGATCAGCTGTAGGGCATGGCCAGGGATGCATCTTTACACATGACCAGCTCTTTCATCCCCTTTTCTCTGTTGATTCATGTTTGCTCTTTCACAAACCACCATAGTGCAACCATTTCCCTTCCTGTGGTCCTCTCTTAGGCATCCCAAGGGAAATCTTACACATTCCCCAGATGCCCTTTGTGAATTTCCATCATGAATCTCAATGCCAATGCAGAACCCCCCATGCTGAACTGGCGAGGTCATGCTGGAAAGCTCTACCATTGACCCCTTGGGTGAGTCTTTCATGAAGAGGTGTCAGAACTTTCCTTAAATTATTTTTTATCTTCTGTTTTTAAAATTGGAATGGCCCTAAAATATCATCTACTGCAGCCCTCTTGCTGTGGGAAGGCACAACTACCTCTGGAACAGATGGTCAAAGCTCCTGACCTTGAACACTTTTTGGCATGGGACATTCACTTCTATGGATGACCTGTTTACGAATTGTCAACCTCATCACCAAATATTTCTTTCTTATATCAAATCTAAATATATCCTTGAGCATTTTAAAGGCTATGTCCCTTCCTCTGCCACTACAGGGCAATACAAATATTTCAAATTTTCTTGGATTATGACCACAATATTTCTAGGTCTGAAAAGACCTAGAAAGGACACAAAAATCTCCCAAGATGGGATTGGAAGCCTCAAGCATATGACCCAGAGAGACTGAGGGCGCTGGGCTCAGTGGTGTGAAGACTGAGAACAGAACAAGAGAAGCCTGGGAGGACTTGGAGGGTGGTTTCAGAGATGGCAGAGCTCTTCTTCATTATATGAAACAACCTTAGAAAAAAATGATGCCACACAGATCACCTGGGGAGGTCCAGACTGGATGTAAGGAGAAAGGAATTTCCCTCCCAGGGCAGGGCTGTGGTGCAACACGTCCCCCAGAAGGAGCCTGGAGCAGCCCAAGGCTTTGTGTGGCCAGGCAGGGGCAGGCAGGAGGCAGAGCTGTCAGCAAAGGAAGGGGCCAGCCAGGTGGGGCAGCCGGGGGATGAGGACAGCCTGCAGGGACAGAAGCGCAGGGCAGGGACACCGTAGGACAGCCTGGGCTGCAGAGGGCACAGGCATGTGCAGCAGCTGCAAGGCCCTGACAGAGCCAACCTGTGCAGCACTTTGGCCGTGGCTGCTGGCCCTGGCTCCAGGAGGGGACAAGTGACCCTTGCAGCCCTGGGGCCTCATTGCCTCCTTGTCCCTGCTCAGCAGCCTGGCAGGGGCTGCCCCATGGTCCTGCCCTTGGCATTGCACATCCCCACATGCCAGTGCCCATCCTGGGAAGAGCCCTGAGCAATGAGGGAGGGACAGGATCTGCCTTGCCAGGGGCTAGGGCTCAGCCTTGGCCCTTTGCATTCCTGAAACACATCCAGGTTTGCTCATCATCAGAGAAACCTTTGCCTTGTTTGTCCCCACCTGTCTTCAGTGCCTCCAGTGTTCTGCTCTAACTGGAACCTGGGGACGCTTTCTCAGTCATGTCCCTCAGTAGGACCCACTAAACTGCAAGAAACTTTGGAGTTTAAATTTAACTTTGAGTTCTTGAGAAGTTTAGACACTCTCAGGGACTGAGTCTGATGTAAACAACATCAAAGCCCTCAGAGGGTCATTAAAGTTTTCCTAGTGCAGTTATGGAGAAAGATTTCAAAGAGCTTGTAAGAAATATACTTTCCTCTTTTAAAGGGTGTATTTTATTGCATTTCTCTTTAGATCAGAGGCGATTGCAGCATTCTGTGATTGATACTGACCCAGGGTGTCCCCTCAGGAGCTCTGGCCTGCTCAGAGCAGTCATGCCTTGAGCTTTGGCCCAGTGTGGACAACCTTGCTCCACATTGCCCAAGCCCATCCAGTCTGTCCTCACTCACCTGGGACCTGTTGTGCTTGCAGAGCTGGCTGCACCCAGCCTAAGAGGGGTTTTCCCTTTTTGTATTTTTGAAGCAATCTAAAACTCCTAAGTTTCCCCATGAAAACAGACACTCCTCAGGTGTGTGCCAGCCCAAGGTGCCACCAAAACCACTGCAGACCGGCCCTGGGCCAATTATGAGGGTGGATCATCAGCCCAAGCTGCACTGGGCCACTGCAAGGGGCTGTGGCCATGGACACTGCACTGACCCAATGCTGGGTTGGGCTGCCACAGCAACCATGAGAAATTAAACTGTCCTTGGAAACACTGGGGAGGACTGGGACATATTGGGGAACACTGGGAACTCTGTGGGAGACACTGGCACATACTGGGAGTGACCCTGGGAAGGACTGGGACAACCTGGGAATACGAGGAATCCTGAGGGGAATCTGGGTGGACTGGAATGGACTGTGGGAGTACACACTGAAACATACTGGTAGTGATACTGGAGGATACCGGGACAAACAGGGGACACTGGGAACACTGTGGGGAAGACTGGGGGACACTGGACTATGGAATACACTGGGTGAAACTGGAAGGGACTGGGAATGAACTCAGGTGTACTGGGAGGGACTGGGATGTACTGGGAGGGTCTGGAGAGGCACTGGGGTTGTACTAGGGATGAACTGGGGATGCACTGGGCTGTACTGGGAGGGACTGGAGGGGTTGAATGGGCTGTTCCCGCCTCCGCCGCCTCCCATTTGCCGAGGCTCCCGCCTATCACTGCTCGCAGCCAATCAGCGCCTGGAATCGGGACATCAAGGGCGGTGCCTGGAGTCGGCGCCATCTTTTCGTCCTTGCACAGCGGCCCGATAGAGCCCCATTGGAGCCGGGACTACAATGTCCGTCATGCCCTGCGCTCCACAGCCCCCCCCCCGGTATCCGCCCCCCATCTTCCCATAAGTGTCCCCCAGCCCCTCCAGGATCCCCAAGTGCCCCTCAGCGCCCATTCGGGACCCCCCAAAAGCGTCCCTGGATCCCCTGAGTGCTCCCAACCCCAGAGATGCCCGGTACAGCCACTGCTGGGAATTCACCTCCTCCCATCCCCCGCGGCCCCAGAGCCCCTCAGAACACGCGCCTCAGAACAGTTCCGCGCCTAAACCTCCTGCCGTGCCCCGCGCCCTAAAGAGCCCGGTTAGAGCTCCCCAAGCTTCCCCCAAGGTCTCCCGACCCGTTTACGTTCTCCCCGAGGACCTCAAGGCGCGGCTCGGACGCAAAAATGTCCCCCAAGGGCCTTCCCGGACCCCCAAACGCCGCGTTTGAACAGCTTCCGGGACTACAGCTCCCATCATGCTCCGCGGCGCACGTTACAGCCCTATTCCAGCCGTGACTTCTCTCCCGTCATGCCCCGCGCCCCACCGAGAGCCACTGTAGCTGCGCCTAGAATTCCCGTCATGCTCCGCGGCCCCTTTACACCGTATTACACCGGCGCCTACAACTCCCATCAACCCCCGCACCCCGGACAGCCCCGTTGGGGCCCCCCCCAAGTGCCCGTCCGGACCCCGAAGGGCCCCAAATTCCCCTCCCTGACCTCCAAGGGCCCCCCGGACCCCCAAGTGCTCCCCCGGACCCTGAGCTGTCCCTCAGAATCCCTAAATGCCCTCCAAGTGCCCACCCGGCTCCCCAAGTGTCCTCCGGACCCTCAAGTTCTCTCTGAATGCCCTCCCCAGACCCGAAACTGCTCCAAATGTGCCCCAGAAGTGTCTCCATGGATCCCAAAGTGGCCCCTTTTACCCTGTCTGAGAAAATAATTCAAAAATGACAAAAGGACTAAAAATAAGGCTTATTAGAATAAAGAAGGAGAAATCAATAGCTAATTGTGGTCAATTAATTAATGAAGGGAATTGTGTTACTTAGAACCAATGAACAATAATTTTTTTGGTTGCTAAAAATGTATTGATTTTTAAAATATAAATAATCAGGTAATAAAAAATTGAAAAGTACTATTATAAATAATAAAAAGATAATTATAATTTTATTATTAATTAAATTTTATTTGTAAAGAAAAATGTAAAGAAAAATAATTTTTTTTAAAGTTTTGGGATGTCAGTCCCAGGTGGGCAATGTCAGACATGGTGAGGGTGGGGGTGAAGAGCAGCTTGTCCAAACAGGGTCAGCCTGCAAGGGGCTCATTCTTCTCTGGGAGTAATGCATATTTTATAATTGGCTTTTTGCAAGTATTAAAATTAATGTTATACGTGTATTGTTAAAAAGTTATTAATTCTCTTAAGTAGTGTGTTAAATATAGTTTTAGGTTATAACATAATGTTAACATAGAAACTCTGGGATGTAAGATTTTTTACTAGCTCAAGAAAGGGATAAGATAATCAAGAAACTCTCCACAGAGAGATAACAGTGACAGGACACAAAGAGTTACGGCCTCCTTATCGGAAAAGACAAACATTCTTCTACCTTCTCTCCACCTTTATGGAAGCACCAGGATTAAGGGGAAGAAGTTGACAAAAATCAGAAAAGTTCTTAATTTGCAAGGAATTTATGCATCATATATGAGATAGATGAATATGCAACAGGCTGTTGCTTTTAAGGGTTATTCCTTTGTTCGCAAGGCATGCTTTTGGCAGCTTAGTGTCCAAAAACATCCGGACGTCCGTAATTCTTTGCTTTTTATTGTCTCGTAGTGTCCTAATCCTCATTGTCCAAGTTTTCACTACTCTAATTTTATTACTATTTTTAATAACTATTTTATTGCTAATAAACTTTTAAGATTTAAAAAAACAAGTGATTGGTGTTTTTCACAAGTTTCCAGGCTGAAAACTGATTTACAGGAAATCAGTGTAAAACCGAGAAAGGAGGTGCTGGGGGAGGGAGGAGCCCGTGGGGGTGGAACGGGGGCGGGCAGGGTGAGATACAGCCGGGATGAGGAGCCCCCGGTGTTCAGAGCCCAGCGCGGAGCTGCTTGTTCCTAGCCCTGTCCCAGGTAAGCGCCGGCCCCTTGCTCCTGTGTTTCCCCAGGGCTCACTCCTTCTCCCAAAATTGATGTTTTCAGCCCAAAAGCTCCCGAAATCGCCGCTTTGGAGCTCCAAAGCTCCCTAAATGGGGGCTACAGAGCCCCAAATCGGCTTAATTTGGGGGGTTTTTTTTGAGCATAAAAGCTCTCTAAATAGTTCTTGCTGATCTGAAAATATCCCCAAATCACACTCCCTGATTCCCAAAGCTCCCAACACGACTTTTTCCTCAGACTTGAACTCCCCAAACCAGGGTTTCATAGGCCTCTATGGCCCTAAATTGGTGTTTAAGAGCCCCAGTGCTCCCTAAATCAGTATTTCTGAACCCAAATGCTGTTTCAGGTCTTAAAAACTCCCCAGGCAGGTGTTTCTGAGCCCCAATGCTCCTGAAATTCCTGTATTCTCAGCTGTGAAATTCCCCTTCCCAGCTGTGGAGTTCCTCTTCTGAAGCTCTGGTGCTTTTGAGGCCAGAAGTGCCTTGAAATGGTATTGCTGAGCCCCAAAGTATTCCCAAAATTAATGCTTTTGAGCCCCAAGTCTCTAGACATTGATTTTTCTGAGTCCTAAATTTCATTAACTTGGTGTTTCTGAGCCCTGAAGCTCCTCAAGTTGCCTTTCCTGACCCCCAAAGCTTCCTGAGTTCCCTTTTTGAATATTGCAGTTCCTTAAACCTGTGCTTCTGAGACCAAGAGCTCCCTAAATTGGATTGTTGAGCTGTAAAGCTGTCTAGAGGGGATTTTCTGAGGCCAAAAGTTCCCCAAATCAGTGGGTTTGAGCCCAATGCTCCCTAAATTGGTGTTTCTCAACCTCAATGCTGCCTAAAGTTTGGGCTTGTTCAGAGCCCAAAATCTCTCTAAATCAGTGTTTGGGACCTCAAAGCTCCCTAAATCCCTGAGGCCCAAAGCTCCCAAACTTGCAGTTTCTTAGCCCAAATGTTCCTGAATGTGAGTTTCTGACCCCCTGAGAACCCAAAATTGCTTGTTTTGATCTCAGAAGCTGCCTACATCTTTTTTTTTTCGGAGCCAACCCCATGCCTAGATGGTTTGGAAGGCTGTGCCTGAATGCTGGTGGGATGCAGTGGAAGGGGAGATGCTCTGCCAGAGAAGTGTCAGGGAGGATGAGGATGGGAGGTGTGAAGAGCAGCTGGGACACGTGGAGATCCTCGGCAGGATGGGCAGAGGTTAAGTTGACTTGTGTGAGCGAGCAGTGGAGGGGTCAGAAAGGGAGAACACGGTCTTGGCAGTTTAGAAACTCCCTGATCATCAGGGAGAGTTGGTAGAAGAGCTCTGGAGGGGTCTCCAGGCCAGCAAGCAGGTTCCCATGGGGAATGGCAATTGGCCTGGCATTCATGGCCAGTTAAAGCAAAGGGCTCCAGCAGCGTGGGGGATCTGGGAAGGATGGCTCAGCAGAGCTACCTGGTGAGTGAACAGGGGGGATGCTCACGGGGACCTGGTCCTGCCCCAAAAGGAAGAGCTGGGCAGGGATGTGCTCATCGGTGCCAGCCTGGGCTGTCACAGCCAGGAAATAGCGGGGTCCCGGGCACCAAGGGGCAGGGAATGAGGCCAGCAGCTGAGCACGGAGCTGGGGCTCCAGAGGAGAAGACTCTGATGAGCTTGGGGTGCTGAACCAGGTGGTGGCAGGGGCAGCAGCTCCAGAGGGCTCCCACCCCCACGGGCTCCTCCCTCCCCCCCAGCACCTCCTTTCTCGGTTTTACAGGGATTTCCCGTAAATGCCTTTCAGGAAATCTGATAGGCTATACAGGGCAGGCGGAGCACATGAGCCAGCTGCAAAGCAAGCCAACAGCACCCGGGGCTGTGAGAGCAGGAGCACAGCCAGGGAAGGGTTTGACCCCTCTGCTCAGCACATTCACGCCACACCCTGCCCAGCGACGGCGGGGCTGTGGCAGTCAGGAGCCACCGCCCTGCTGGGTCACTGAGGTGGCAATGCTCCAGCTGTCCTTCAAGTGCCGGTGGGATTTCCTTAAGAATATCAGTGTCTGCAGCAACAAAACCAACAACAAAAGCATGACCCTGCCCAAACGGAAACGTCTGCAGCAGAGCAATCTGCACAATCTGCAGTCGCCCCTCTGGGCGAGGCCAGTGGAATCACTATTGGCAGTACACAGCAGTGACACCCCCTTCTCACAAGACTTCTCGGCAGTGACTGTCCCCTGGGCTGGGCACTGCTGAGGCCCCTCCAGTTCTGCCAGAGAGAATTGAGTGGGGAAAGCACGCTGCTCCCCGGGACATTCTGGGGCCTTCACTGGGCTTTGCTGAGGTTTGAGGGAGCCCTGCTGCCCTCCAGAGCCCCCAGGGCTTTCAGTGTCTTTGCCTCAGCAAGGCCTAGCTGTGCTGCAGAGGGTGGGGGACCAGTCAAGAAGGGCTGGAGGGAGATGACAAATTTAATATTTTATAGAATTCCTATTCAAAGTCCATTGTCCTTCCTGCCCACAGTCTACAGACACTAATCCAGTTTTTAGTTCATTCCTACAAAGAGAAAACATTGTCAATTCAGGCCTTACTTATTTATTTAATGGTTTGGGTTTTTTTTTTTCTGATAGCAAAAATTGTTGCAGTGACTCTTGCTACACATTAACTGGGAGAAAAGTAAAAAGTAAGTGGCATATTGATTAGGCACAGCCTGGATGCCATGAATACATTATGGCCAATTGTTTGTTTCTTTGATCTTGGCTGATCAGAAGAATTTTTAGTCTGAATATATAAAGAATAATTATTTCATGGAGTGAGTATATAACTTAATAATATAAAATATAAAAATGAAAACAATAGCTCACCTTAGTACCCCATACAAAGCATAATGTAATTTTACCACCACTCATACAATCCTGGATTTAACTCAAATACTGGTATTAATGTTGTATGAGACTCAATGCATAATCTAAAATTTCTAATTTATTTGGCCTCTGTTGGCAGACCAGACTCTGTTGGTCTCTGGGCTACAAAGCCATCACTGACAATGCAGAAGAGTTTCTTTTTTTTCTTTTCCTGGCCATACTTTTTTTTTCTCCTCTCTTCCCTACCCCCCCTCCCACCTTAATTTTCTTTTTCCTTCTCCTCCCCTCTCCTGTCTTTCCCCCTTCTTTTTCTTTTTCCCCCTCAAAGGTTTAGCTTTGGCTCACGATTGCAGATTTGGTCCTGCATAAAATAATTTTCCTATGTAAACCAGTTATCAGGGCTCCTTCTAAGTATGAAAGAGACAAAGAGAGAAAGAGAGAACAATTTGTTCCTGACTGTGAGAAGTGGGGTGAGTCATCCCTGGAAGCACAACCATCTTTCCATGAGTGGTGATCTGAGGTAATGTCTGTGTTCATCAGTTATAGATGGCAGAGGCACGTTCAGGACAGCTCCATGTGCACATCATCTGTTCATTGTTACTGTTTGAGAAGCCATCACGCTATTGCTCTGCTTTCAGGAGAAAACCACTCAAACTCTGAGAGTTTTATGCCATTTATATGCTTTCCCTCCTTTCAGACCAGAGCAAAATAGGAAAAGGTAGTGGGAGGAAATAGAGCAGGGTTCAATGCTGGGAAAACAACCCTGGCATTTCCTGTCTGACCTTCAGTTAGACCCGTGAGACAACCATGGGCCCTGGGGCTGTGTCTTCTCTTGGGTCTGGGCTGGCATTTCTCTATTTCTAATCCTCAGTGGAGCTCTTTTCCTCACCCGGGTCTGTCTTCCCCTTGAACACCATGAAAGCTTTCTGGGCATGCAGCAGCTTTTGGCAAGGGGTTCCTTAATTCAGTCCAGGTCCTCCTCCCTCTCTGGAACATGGCCCTGGGCAAAGCAAACAGAAATCACAAGGAGCAGACAGCACAGGGAAATGGAATGCAAGAAGGAGAGGGAGAGCAGAGCACAGCAGCGAGCTGTGCCCTGAGCAGGCCTTTCCTCACTCCTGAGCAGTCGCTGTTTCTGCCTTCACCTCGGCACTGCTGCTTTGATGGATGTGCTCAGAAGGGACAGGAGGCTTTGCTGGAAGGGTCAGCAGGGCCTTGCTTTCTGCAGCCAGCTGTACAGAGGAGGATAATTAGGAAACTTCCCAGTCTGACCCTTCCTGAGGCTCTCTGGCTATCACTCTCCAGCCACCAGAGATGTTCAGTGCTGGGACCAGAGCCCCTCCACAGCAGTGGCTCTGGTGCCCCAATGGGCCCTGCTGGACTCTCCTGACTCCCAAACTCAGCCCCTGTGTCCTCCCTGGTTCCAGCCCAAGTTTCCCAGAGCAGCATCTCAGCTGTCTGATTCCATAAAGCCATTTATTCCCAGTGCAGTGACACAGGAACAGCCTGAGCTGTTCCCCCAACAAGGGAGCCCCTCAGTTTTATCCCCTCACAGTCTGCATGCCCAAGGTTCAAGTCTGGCTCTTCCTCCTGGGCCCTTAGCTCCTGCTGAGTCTCTCAGTGTCCCTTCCCCAGCTGTGCCACCACACTTGGAGCCCTTTGTTGTGCTTTGTTGGCCGTTCATGAGCTCTTGTCTCAGGCTCTCACTTGGAGCTCAGCTTGTATCTGGCACTGCCTCTGGCCCAGCCACCTGCACCAGGTGTGTTCACAACCAGGAGGAGGGGAGAATGGGAGTGAGGTGGTTTCAGTTCTTTGTTACTCGGCTTGCTGTTCTATTGGGAACTGCTGAGAAAGCAAAGCAATCGTCCCCAAGTCCAGTCTGGTTTGCACCTGGAGAGGGATGTCCCAGGCTCTCTGTGAGCTCTTCAGTCGTATTCTTCCTCCTGTCCAGTTCAGGGTGGGGGAATGAGAGAAGTTTGGTGGGCATCTGGCAGCCAGCCAAGGTCACTTGTCCTTCTCCATAGATTTCTTCATAGCTGGTGAGGATAACCTCCAGGATTTGAGTCTGAAGGAATGGAAAGTGGTCCCTTTCCTTTGTGGAAAATTGTGGCTGGGGTTGAAGTGTGCAGGTTCTGCACTCTGCAAAAGCAGAAGGTCTTAATTTTGACCAAGGACAATGATGTCTGTGAGAATTCTCAGAGCTCCAGGGCAGAGAAGATGGGTTAGGGACAGCTGGGAGTACAATAGAGCATCTTATCAACTGTGTTATCTTCCCTAGTTCTGTGCTCACCACAGATATTTTGTCCCTCTTTTCCCTTGCATTGCAGAGTGAACCTTGAGAAGAGGACACGGGAGACAAGAAACAAAGACATGGCTGCATATCTTGGTAAGAGCTGAATTCTGTTTAGACAGTGATGGAAGGGAAAACCAGTAAATTAAAAAACCATGAGTAGATCAGAGGTTTGAGTAGTATAAAAGATATATGTGTCCCAGAAAAGCTTTTCAATGCATTTTTTAAATCCTTAGGGAAATACCATAGTGAAGCTTTTTAATTTTTCTTTTATTTTTCATGTGAACCTAATGGCCACAAAAAAAAAAAAAAAAAAAAGAGTTCATAGCAGCATGTCCAAGGAGGCCAAATTGAATCCATAAGTAAGTGTGGACTCATGGATCCCATTCCTCTTGTCTGTGACCATCTTTGGGAACCCTTGGGATGGGATGTGTTATCCCTAAGAGGAGTGAGGCCAGTGAAGGTCTCTCCCCTGAACACGTTGCCTGCAGAACCCCTTCCAGAACACAGCAGAAAGCCTGGCCTTTGGGGTGGGATTGGTTTGGTCAGAGGGGTGACCTTCTTTGACCAGGAACACGTCCTACTCTAGTGGGGGGTGTTCCTGAGCAGGGCTTTTAGGGTCAGGCTAAAATGAATGTGCCAAGGACAGAGAAGGGACCTGGGAGATTGTCAGCGCAACGGGCCAGGACTGGATATGACATAGACTCTCAAGACATTTACAGAAGGCTGATTATATCTTTATTAAGAAACCCATACTTTGATACCCTAGTTCGCTACAGGTGGACTTGGTTGGTCCTTTAATTAAAACACCATCACCATTGGCTAATTAAGAAAACACCCTTTGGTAAAGAAATCTCCATAACACATTCCACATGTTCACAACACCAGGTGCACAAGTTATGAGAAGAATTATTTCTCATTCTTTTCTCTGCTCTTCTCACAGCCTTTCCCAGAACAATACCTGGGAAAGTTGTGTTTCTCTCTGTGGCCAGAGAGCTGCTGCCACAAGAGATTTCTCTCCACTCCCAGAGTGTGAGGCAGAAGAGTCTCACCCTCTTGTGGGCAGCTGTGCTTTAGTGGGACTGAGGCCCCTGTGTGCTGGCTGAGTGCTGTGGCAGCTGAGGCAGCTTCCTGGCCCAGGAGAGCCTCAGTGGGCCCCGAGGGTCAGGAACCCCCCAGCACTGCTGTGGGGCTCCTGGTCCACAGGACCTCATGGCTCCTGGGCCAGCTGTAGGATGTGTTCTACCCTGGAACCTGCTCAGGACAGTCTTGGAGTTCCTTGGGGAAAGGTCCTTGTTAAATGTCCTGGTTTTTTTTTTTTTTTATTTTATTTTCATATGTACCTGATATCCAGCAACTGCAGCTGCTATCTTGGGCGTACGAATGTTGTTGGACACATTCGGTAAGTGTGCTGGGTCCCATTCCTCTTGTCTATGGCCACCCTTGGGAACCCTTGGGATGGGATGGGATGTGTTATCCCTGAGAGGAGTGAGGCCAGTGGAGGTCTCTCCCCTGAGCATGTTGCCTGCAGAACCCCTTCCAGAGCACAGCAGAAGGCGGGATTGGTTTGGTCAGAGGGGTGACCTCCTTTGACCAGGAACACGTCCTACTCTAGTGTGGGGTGTTCCTTGCAATTGGTAACAATTTCAAAGGCATAGCACATCCCTTCTGGGATTTCCTTTCCTTTCTTTGAGCACTAAAGGAGGAATCTCACCCTGGGCTTAGCTACAGGGACAAAAGGTAGAAACCTTTCTGCAGGTGAATGCCAGTCCTTGCCCACACTACCTGGAAACCCCTGCCAAGCAGGAAGGAGATCCAGAGGTCTGTCATGCATGAGGGCGCGGTGCAGTCAGATGGAGCAATCCCACCTGTCCATAAATTCCCATTTCCAAAGGCCTCCAGCCAGTCTTTGGTTATGTTGCCCATCCCCATCCAGATGCCCAGGACCTCGGGATCCCAGGGTGCAGTGATGTCCCAGCAGTGCGCTTTTCCCAGCACAAACCAGGACAACCTGGCCTCTGCTGGATCCCACATCCTGGATTCTAAGGCCAGCTGTTCTCCTGCCCCTGCTCTTTCCAGCTAGGATGCTGGCAGAGGAATGTCATTCCCTCAAGGGACACTTGGAATTTAGCATGGCCTGGGCTCTCCCCCATGTTGAGGCCTTTGGGCAGTGAGGAGGCCATGGGGTTCCGCCCCCTATTCCTCACCAGCTGCACAGGAGCTCCAAGCTCATGTTTAGAAGGGCTCTCAGTGGTGCCAAGACTCCTTTGAACAGGCAAAAGCTGTTTGAGAAAAAGTCTCCATGTCAGGAAGAAAACTGGGGCTACAGTAGGGAGGCCAAGGCTTCTTCCCAGGCCAAGGCTTTTCCTGTTGGAAAAGGATTTGAAAGCCAGGGTAGTGATATATGGTGCCAACAGGTGCATCAGCCTGTGAATTCCACATCTCTCTTTTTCAGGGATGAGTGAATTCTTTTCTAAGGCTGCTGAATTAGAAAGGATGATCTAAAGAAAATGTGGTGTGGAGCAAGTGAATTGGTAAATAGGCAGGACATGAGAGAAAGAAGTCTGAGTTTATTGTTTGCCCTCTGAATAAAGAAATAAAGCAAAAAAAAGAATCAATTTCCAGATTGCACCTTCAGCACAGTGTTTAATTCCTCTGAAGTGATTAGTTCTCCAGAAAGAGGAGGACAAAAACTACCTGCAGCAAGATCTAAGAAGAGACACATAAGAAGAGACTTTAAAAAAGAGGATATGAGCATCCTCAGAGATAATGGGTGGTCTCCAGCTCAAGGGAGAAAAATCAGTTTCCCAGTGACACCAATTTTTTTCTACAGGGGGGAGGGAGAAGATCAATAAAGTCCTGGAATCCAAGATGGAAAAGGCCTTCCAGGACTTCAAGAATAAAATGAAAGCTCTGCAGGAAGACTTCAAAAAATTGCAGTCCAGACAGAGAGAAGTTCAGCACCTCAGAGCAGAGTTGGGAAAGAACCCAGGTGAGCAGGGCCATTGCCAAGCAGACTTTCATCTCTCTGAAGGCAGCAGCTGCTCTACATGCCAACACTCTGTGAGCTCATCCTGCTCAGCTCCTCAGAGGGCATGGGGAGGTGTCACCATATGACACAAGGAAAAATGACGCACAACAGCTTTGGTCACGATGAAGAGACTAATTTATTTTTTCTGACTCCAATCTTTTATAGTTCTCAAAAGATGCCAGTGGATTGGAGGGTGAACGTGCCACCTCTCCAACGACACTGGACAAACTACCTGTACATCAAATTTCTCCGCCTCTATGAAAGAATGCAAAACAATAGGTTGTTTACAGAAAATTGTGTGGGAAAGTTCTCTACAAGAATGTAAACTCAGAAGGCTTTAGAAAACTCTAAACCAGGGTGACAGGGAGGGACAGTCCTTCAATGGGGAACAGCTTCTGTGATCCATGGCACAGGAAACACCTCCATGCTGAAGTGTTCTCTGCAGGTGCAGGTGGTCAAAGTGCCTCTTCTGTCCCTGACCTTTGCAGAGGGTGTGTGCTGGGAGTCCTCTCGTTGCCTGATACTTGCTAAGGGTCCCCCTTGAAGTCCTGTCCTGGTCTCTCTCCATCTCCTCACTGCCCTTCTCCTGCTGCCCCACTGCTGGTCCCAGGCTGGGGCACATGTGAGTTCAGCTTTGTTTCCCTATTGATGATCAGCAGGGAGAGGAGCTTCCCTGAGCAGAGCCTGGATGTGTCTGTGAGCGCAGGGCCTGTGGAGAGCAGCTCTGGCTGCAGGAGCTGGTGCTGGGAAGGGGAAGGGTCAGCTGGGGCACAGACACCAGTGTGGGCCTGGCTGGCCCCAGATTGTGCCCCTGGGCCTGGCTCAGGCAGGACACAAAGTGTGTTGGGAACAGCCTCTTGTCCCCAGGGCAGGGACAGCTGAGGAATGATCGGCCTTTCCTGACCATGGGTCCTGTTTGTGCTCCAGCAATGCCACGGCAAGGAGCAGGCCAGAAGAGTCCAGGGAAACCCCTGCAATTCCTGCTGGCTTGAGACACTGTGGGTTTGGGATGAAGCGTGTGGCCCACTTTTCAAAGCTGGAGATCTATTTATTGGGCTACAGAAAGCACAAATGGGAGGTTGAAAAGGAATGAAAATTTGTTCTGAGTTTCTTGTCCCCTCCCTGCTAAAAGCGTGAGGGCAAAGGGAAAACCATTTCCAGATTGTGCCTTCCTGGCCAAATGGAATTCCTGTGAGGTGAGGATTTCTAAGCGGGAATGAGGACGGAATAAAGCACCCACAGGAGTGCCTTGAGGAGAGACCCTCTGTCAGGGGAAGTTAAATCAGAGCCCTTGGGCATGCTTGTGTCAGATAGCTGGTCTCCAGCTCAAGGAGGAAACATCAGTGACCCAGAGACATCGTTCTTTCATCCCAGGAAATAAAGAGGAGAAAATTGCCTGGGCCCTGGAATCTAAGTTGAGGAAGAACCTATGGCAGCTTTCCCCCAGAATTCAAACTCTGGAAGAGGATCTACAGGAATGGCCGAAGGCCACAAGGCATGACCTTCTGCTTCTCAGAGCAGAACTGCAGAAGAAAAAAGGTGAGCAGGGCCATTGCCAAGCAGACTTTCATCTCTCTGAAGGCAGCAGCTGCTCTGCATGCCAACACTCTGTGAGCTCATCCGGCTCAGCTCCTCAGAGGGCATGGGGAGGGACAGTCCTTCGATGGGGAACAGCTTCTGTGATCCATGGCACTGAAACACCTCCATGCTGAAGTGTTCTCTGCAGGTGCAGGTGGTCAAAGTGCCTCTTCTGTCCCTGACCTTTGCAGAGGGTGTGTGCTGGGAGCCTCTCGTTGCCTGATACTTGCTAAGGGTCCCCCTTGAAGTCCTGTCCTGGTCTCTCTCCATCTCCTCACTGCCCTTCTCCTGCTGGTCCCAGGCTGGGGCACATGTGAGTTCAGCCTTGTTTCCCTATTGATGATCAGCAGGGAGAGGAGCTTCCCTGAGCAGAGCCTGGATGTGTCTGTGAGCGCAGGGCCTGTGGAGAGCAGCTCTGGCTGCAGGAGCTGGTGCTGGGAAGGGGAAGGGTCAGCTGGGGCACAGACACCAGTGTGGGCCTGGCTGGCCCCAGATTGTGCCCCTGGGCCTGGCTCAGGCAGGACACAAAGTGTGTTGGGAACAGCCTCTTGTCCCCAGGGCAGGGACAGCTGAGGAATGATCGGCCTTTCCTGACCATGGGTCCTGTTTGTGCTCCAGCAATGCCACGGCAAGGAGCAGGCCAGAAGAGTCCAGGGAAACCCCTGCAATTCCTGCTGGCTTGAGACACTGTGGGTTTGGGATGAAGCGTGTGGCCCACTTTTCAAAGCTGGAGATCTATTTATTGGGCTACAGAAAGCACAAATGGGAGGTTGAAAAGGAATGAAAATTTCTTGTCCCCTCCCTGCTAAAAGCGTGAGGGCAAAGGGAAAACCATTTCCAGATTGTGCCTTCCTGGCCAAATGGAATTCCTGTGAGGTGAGGATTTCTAAGCGGGAATGAGGACGGAATAAAGCACCCACAGGAGTGCCTTGAGGAGAGACCCTCTGTCAGGGGAAGTTAAATCAGAGCCCTTGGGCATGCTTGTGTCAGACAGCTGGTCTCCAGCTCAAGGAGGAAACATCAGTGACCCAGAGACATCGTTCTTTCATCCCAGGAAATAAAGAGGAGGAAATAGCATGGGCCATGGAATCCAAGTTGAAGAATATCTGCCGGCAGCTCTCCGAAATAATTCATACTCTGGAAGGAGATCTACAAGAATGTCTAGAGACCACAAAGCGTGACCTTCTGCTTCTCAGAGCAGAACTGCAGAAGAAAAAAGGTGAGCAGGGCCATTGCCAAGCAGACTTTCATCTCTCTGAAGGTAGCAGCTGCTCTGCATGCCAACACTCTGTGAGCTCAGCTCCTCAGAGGGCATGGGGAGGGACAGTCCTTCGATGGGGAACAGCTTCTGTGATCCATGGCACTGAAACACCTCCATGCTGAAGTGTTCTCTGCAGGTGCAGGTGGTCAAAGTGCCTCTTCTGTCCCTGACCTTTGCAGAGGGTGTGTGCTGGGAGCCTCTCGTTGCCTGATACTTGCTAAGGGTCCCCCTTGAAGTCCTGTCCTGGTCTCTCTCCATCTCCTCACTGCCCTTCTCCTGCTGGTCCCAGGCTGGGGCACATGTGAGTTCAGCCTTGTTTCCCTATTGATGATCAACAGGGAGAGGAGCTTCCCTGAGCAGAGCCTGGATGTGTCTGTGAGCGCAGGGCCTGTGGAGAGCAGCTCTGGCTGCAGGAGCTGGTGCTGGGAAGGGGAAGGGTCAGCTGGGGCACAGACACCAGTGTGGGCCTGGCTGGCCCCAGATTGTGCCCCTGGGCCTGGCTCAGGCAGGACACAAAGTGTGTTGGGAACAGCCTCTTGTCCCCAGGGCAGGGACAGCTGAGGAATGATCGGCCTTTCCTGACCATGGGTCCTGTTTGTGCTCCAGCAATGCCACGGCAAGGAGCAGGCCAGAAGAGTCCAGGGAAACCCCTGCAATTCCTGCTGGCTTGAGACACTGTGGGTTTGGGATGAAGCGTGTGGCCCACTTTTCAAAGCTGGAGATCTATTTATTGGGCTACAGAAAGCACAAATGGGAGGTTGAAAAGGAATGAAAATTTGTTCTGAGTTTCTTGTCCCCTCCCTGCTAAAAGCGTGAGGGCAAAGGGAAAACCATTTCCAGATTTTGCCTTCATGGCCAAATGGAATTCCTGTGAGGTGAGGATTTCTAAGCGGGAATGAGGACGGAATAAAGCACCCACAGGAGTGCCTTGAGGAGAGACCCTCTGTCAGGGGAAGTTAAATCAGAGCCCTTGGGCATGCTTGTGTCAGATAGCTGGTCTCCAGCTCAAGGAGGAAACATCAGTGACCCAGAGACATCGTTCTTTTTTCACAGGAAACCCAGGAGGAAATTGCATGGCCCTGGTATGTTGTATTGAGACAGCTGTCCAGCAGCTCTACCCTAGAATTCAAACTCTGGAGTGAGTTACAGGAGAGGCCTCTCACAGAGGGTAGACAGGGTTAAAGGAATAAAGTAGGAATTTATTAAAAGGCCTTTGAAGGATACATCTTGGGCAGTAAAAGAGCCTGACCTTGGCTACACTCAAGAGTGAACCCAAGATGGACACATTATAGATAACCAGTCACACATCTTTACACTTTTATAAGTTTTGGTCCATTTCCATATTGGGGTTAATTGTCCAATTCAAGCTTCAGGTTATGAAGTCCCGTTCTCCCAGTCTGCTCTCCTCAATTTGCTGTTGTTTACACTTTTTGGGCCTGAAGCTGCAGCAGTGTCCTTGGTTCTCAGGCTGGAAAAGGATTGTTTTGTCTGACTACACTGTGAAGAGAACTTGCTAACACTCTACATGAGGTTCAGAGTTACATACTAATGCAGTAGAGAATCTGGAAAATATAAAAATTAAAATTGAAGGCATCATTTCCCCCCTTTAGAGGCTTGACAAGGCCTTTGTTGTGTCTCTGTTCTAAATATCTACTAATAATAGGCATTTAATACCAGATAAGTATCTAATAATGGTAAATAACAACAATAAACATCTAACAACAGTAAATATCTAACACCAGGTAAATATCTAATAATCGATAATTATCTAATAATAATCAGTAATAATCAATAATAAGCAGTAATAATCGTCTCACAGTAGTAATGTCTTGCACAGTCTGGTATCATGCAAAGAAGAATAAGGATTATTGTGAACAGACACAGAAGAGGAATAATTTAAAACATGTTTTTGTCTGCATTTGTCTTTGTTTTTACAGTGGTTTCGGAAGCAGAGGCTTTCTTTCCTCTGGAGTAGTGAACCCAGGGTCCTTTGCCATCAACTTTGACTGCAGTGAGGGTGGTCAGCAGAACTTGGAATGGTCCTCTCCACTTGGCTTGTAGAGTGTCACTGTCCCACCACTTAACACAGACCCAGTCTCCAGGTTGGAAAGGATGTGCAGGTGTGTCCAGTCTTATAGATCTGGATGGCACATTGTAATTCTGGAGCTTCTGCAAAGTAGAACCTAAATCCATTAGATATTTCTGCAAATCAAGTTTCCCCTTCATGTGAATTTTACCTGGAACATGTGGAATCTGATATGGCTGCCATACAATATTTCATAGGGACTGATATTATCCCTTCGCCTTGGTTGTATGTGGATTCTCAGTAAAGCTATAGGCAAGGCCTGAACTCATGTCATGGATGTTTCCTGACAAATTTTGCTAATTTGTGTTTTGAGAATCCCATTATTACGTTCAACTTTACCACTCACTTGGGGTCTATAAGGTGTAGGTCTCAAGAAATTCTCAAAATCTGGCTAACTGCCTTAACCACTGTTGCAACAAAGTGTGGTCCCCTATCTGATGACATCCCCAGAGGAACCCTGAACCTTGGACTTATATGATTGAGCAAAGCTTTCACCACTTTCTTGGCTGTGTTCGTGCAACAGGACTAAGCTTCTAGCCATCCACTGAAGGTGTCAGCTAATACCAGTATGGACCGGTATACCTCCTTGCGTGGGAACTCTGCAAAATCTGTCAGTTAATCTCCAGGTGAAACATAAACTTTAAGGAATTTAGTGATTTTAGAGAAGCTAAGATTTTAGTTAGAGATAAGCCTTACTAGAGTTAATTAAAATAAATGAGTAGGCCTTGATGAAGTTAAGAGTTAATAGTTAACTAATAATTGATTGCTTGTCAACACAATGTTTAGTTAGCTGGGTTTATAATGAAGAATATAGAAACTGAAAAATAGCTTTTAGGAACATAAGACAATTGTAGGCTTCCTCTGCTCTAAAGCCAATTGAAGACAGGGAATGGGAGTCCTACCAAGAGTTCATTTGTCATATTTGCATTGAAAAGGTAGAAAGGTGAGAATGAGGAAGACTTCATTTACTTCCTCATTTTGGGACCCCTCCCCATGAAAGGGACCACTGACCCATTTCAAGGAACAAACTATGCATGCTTGATAGCTTTTGAAATTATTAGCATACAAAGCGAGGAATGGGATGTACCAAAATGATGAATATGTATTTGTATTTTGGGTATTCAATACTTGTATGGATAAAAGGACTCTGTAATAATTTGAGAGGCACGGTGTGTATTTGGGAGCTAGCCCGCACGCTGCCTGGCATCGCAATAAACATACTTTCTAACTTTAAACTGTTAGAGAGTTTTTGTCCATCACAGTTGGATATCGGTACTAGATCAATATCCATATTTCTTTAATAAATCACAGGAAGGTACCCTGCTTTTGTTACTCCTAACATAACTCTTTCCCTTGTGTCAGGGTTGTTCTTACAACAGACTTCACATTTGCTCACTACTGATTGTACAATGTCAGTCATTCCCTTTCCTATTACCTTTTTTAGGTGTTTTAGAAGATTTTCAACCTCAAAAATGTGTATTTTCATGTTCCCTCTGGGCTAGCTCCCAAAGGATCAGGGGTGAGACTACAACCTGATTTGCTGGTGTGATAGCCCATCTACTTTCTGTGATCTCAGCCTTAAGAAGCTTAATTAGTTTGTAGTCTGCTTGGTCATATTTTGGAGTGAACTCTGACAAATCAACCTCTTTTTGTGGAATTACTGGGTGTCTCAGATTGAGAAGCAAGATGTTTTCTATTGCCATCTGTGTAGTAGTTGTCTTCTGTTAAGTGAGCAGTTTTCCTTATCTCTATCACAACCAATCCTCTCTCAGGGGAGACATCTGCTGATAATGTGCTATTGAATGTCACTGCGTGACTGGTAAGAACTATAACATCCCATTGTGTGATGCTCCGCACAGAGGGAGGAGCCAAGCATTCCTAACTGGATATAATCTGGGATTTGGGGACATCAGAGTCAGCTTTCCCATAAGTTTCCAAGAGGAACAGCTGGGGTTTTCCAGTGGACCTTCAGAGGAAGACTACACCCTTCTACAGGATCACTGCTCCAACAGAACCACATCTGCCACTCCAGGAGGACTGCAGCCACTCCAGTTTGGACTGCTACCAACATGTTGGCCAAAGGGGTGTCAGGTTGTATTCTGACTCTGTCAGTGGTTTTTCTTTTGTATTATTGCATGCATTTTGTTTATTTTCCCTTTTCCTAATAAATTGTATTTCTGGCTTGGAGTCTCTCACTGGTTTTGCTTTCAAACCAGAACACTGCAAGAATCCCTTTTTCTGCAATCTCTCTTGCTGCTCTACCAGCAAAGTGATTTCTCAGTTCTGGAGTGGTTTTCCCTTTTTGGTGACCTCTACAATGCATGATAGCTACTTCTGTGGGTTTTTTTAATGCTCTCTAAGAGAACAAGTATTTGTTCAGCATGTTTGATTTGGTTACCTTGAGCGTTCAAAAGTCCTCTCTCCTTCCAGATGGCTCCATGGGCGTGGGCAACACTAAATGCATATTTAGAGTCAGTCCATATATTTACCTTCTTCCCTTTGCTCAGGTCTAGGGCTCTCGTCAGTGCAATCAGCTCAGCTTTGTGTGATGATACATCTGCTGGCAGGGCCTTTGCCTTGATCACTTTGTCCTGTGTAGTCACTTCATAGCCTATCATCCTTTTTGCCATTTTTCATGAAACTGCTCCCATCTGTAGAAAGTTCCCAATCTGGATTCTCCAGGGGCACATCTCTCAGGTCTGGTCAGCTGGAATAGAACTTCTTTGATAGTCTGTAAACAGTCATGTTCAGGCTCACCATCAATTAAGATGGAGGACAAAAACATGGCAGGGTTAACAACACAAGTGGTTTTCAAGGTAATATCATCCTGCTCTAATAACAGTGCTTGATATTTAAGCATCTGATTACCAGATAACCAATGTTCTCCCTTTTGTTCGAGTACAGCTGCTACTGCATGGGGTACATACACTACAAGGTGTCGCCCCAGGGTGAGTTTTCGGGCCTCCTGGATCAAGATTACAATGGCCACCACAGCCTTGAGGCACCCTGGCCAGCCTTGGGCAACATTGTCTATCTGTTTAGAAAAATATGCCACAGCCCTTTGTTGGTTCCTAAGGCACTGTGCTGCCCCCCCCCAAAGCGACATTCAGTCTCTCATGTGTGAAAAGTTCAAAAGGTTTAGTTAAGTCTGTAATTTCCAGTGCTGGAGCTGATATCAAAGAGTGTTTCAGCTGTTTAAAAGCTGCTCTGGTGTTTTCAGTCCATATAATAATTCCTTTTTCAGCTGCTTTTAATGTTCCATATAGAGGTTTTACCAGCAGTCCATAATTCTCTATTCATAAATGATACCAACCTACCATTCCCAGGAAAGCTTGCATCTCTCTCACATTATGGGGCTCTGGAAGACAGCAGATAGCTTCTTTCCATTCTTTGCTGAGCTATCAATGTCCACGGAAGATCTCAAGCCCCAAGTAAACGACTGCTTCCTTAGCAATCTGTGCTGTGTCTCTAGAAACTCTGTACCCATTCAGTCCCAAAAGGTTCAATAGATTTATGGTGAGTCATATACAGCCATCTCTGGTTCTGGCTGCAATCAAGTTGCCATCCACATACTGAAGAACAACTCCTTCTGGCTCCTGTCTTTTCCAGTCCTCCAATTCCTTTGCTAACTGGTTCCCAAATATTGTAGGGTTGTTTTTGAACCCTTGTGGTAAAACTGCCCATGTAAATTGACTCTTTTCTTTCTGTCTTGGGATTTTCCTGTTGAGTTTCTTGCAGGACAATGGACATATGCAACGTATGCACAAGCCAGCCTTTATTGAGTCTGAGTAAGAAGGTCACAGTGTCCCTGATAAGACGATAACAGGAAGAACCTACTCAGAAAAAAAACAAGTCCAAGATGTGGGACAAGATAAGAAGACGGAGCAAAAAACCACAGCGGAGCATATGAAGGCAGAAAAGTAACCAATGAGCTGACAGCTTGAGACACTTGCACAGTCAGGCATAACCAATCATGTATTAACTTAAGACGCATGAACAGTAGAACACAGTATAAATATAGCTTATTTTTTGCAATAAATTGGCTTCACTTGATCTTATTGATCATGGCATGATGTCCCATTGCTGATTCTCTGCATTTTTTGGCGCCCGCACAGGGACCCAAAGGCAACTATTTCACTGCTATGCAGAGGTTCAGCGACAGACTTTGGCAGGCAGAGAAGCCGGTCGAAAGTATCCTCACTGCCCCGGTGAGAGGAAGAGAGGTTGGAGCTCCAAATAAAGACAAATTGTTGAAGACGAATTGATCTCGCCCTGGTCAGGTAAGCGGCCAGGGAGGAGATGGGGATGGACCATGAGAGAGATGGGGTCCAGAAACTCCTCCAACATATCCTCTCTAAGAGAGGGCGGTAATATGAGGCTTCCACTCTGAAGGGACTTATTTACTGGGGATGGGAATGAAACCTTATACCAGGAGCGCAGGTCGCTTTTGAGGTGGCTACATGGACTGCATGATATGGGACTGTATCACCTCAGGAGGAGGTGAGGCTAAAGAGGCGTCTAAATATGCTACCCTGTGGAAAAACATCGTAGAGGTATTAAGGGCAGTTAAAGCTGAAAAGCAAGCCACTGAGGCAGCTTATGCTTCTTATGCTCTGAGCATCGAGCCTAAACTAAACCACAGGCATTTCCTGCTAGCAAGTTAATTTCAACTACATTAGATGTTCCTTTGTGCAGCCCCCAACTCTCTAGCCCAGTTCCAGTAATGAAAGAGGAACCTAAACCCTCAGACCAGAAACAGAGTGATGAAGCTACCTCCCTCGGAGGTTTGAGCTGCCAACCCGAGAATAAAGGTATTCAGGAAAAGAAGGCAGCTGTTGTTGAAGTGTTAGAAGTAGCACACTCATTATCTGGAGATGAGGCTGAAGAAGAAAAGACAGATTCAGGACCTGCCTTGGTAGAGGAGAACTTAAAAGCTTTGGTAGACAATTTGCAAAAGTTAGTAATTCAACAGAGCAATCGAGTCACTCCCCACAGGGACTATTCTTTTGAAAGGAGGGAACTGCCGGCTATCTTAAGCTCCAAAAGAGCTCTCGACGAACAGAGGGGGAGGCGGATACCCCCCTTGACCACAGAATATTGGGAGTTAGAGCTAGACCCTGATATAGAAGCGGCACAAAAGAGGAACTGGAGAGGAGTCATAACTGAAGCAATAATAGAAGGGTCTTTTTCCCCTAGTACTATAGAAGCTTTGCCTGTGGTAACCCAAGCCACAGGGCGAGGATGGGAGCCATTTGATTGGAAGATATTAGAAAAACTGAAAAGTGCCATCACACAATACAGCTTGAAGTCTCAATTAGCACAGTCATTATTGCAATACATCTTTACAGCAGATACTTTAATTCCAGCTGATGTTCAAACCTTGATTAGATTAATCATGCCCCCTCACGAGCGGATTCAGTTTTATAAAAATTGGAAAGGGGTATGTAAAAGAGAGGAAGCAAGCCCTCAGGTTCAAGGGGACCTGTTGTTTGGAATCACAACACAACAATTATTAGAAGGTCCCTGGTCCACAGCAACCGCCCAAGCCCAAAGTATCAATGAAGTTTTGCATCTAAGCCAACAACTTGCATACAACTTGATCCTTGCATTGACTGATCAGCTGCATAGTTAGGCTTTTACACAGATATGTCAAGGAGGAAATGAGGACTTTGATAAATTCATAGACCGCTTGCACAGAGCCATCTATGATCACCCTGACCTGGATCTGGATACAAAGCAGAAGCTGTTTAAGATGCTTGCCTTTGACAACACTAATGACAAGACTCGGCAGATTTTAGGCACATTGCAAAAGGGAGCAGATGTTGTTGACATGCTAGAATTAATGACCAGAACCACAGAGAGACAGAAGGCTGCCTATGTAACTGCTGTGGTACAAGGCACTGTAAAGCCACTACTTTCAAAATTAGAGAAGAAGACTGAAGGGAAGAATACTAAGTGTTTTGGATGCGGAAAGGTCAGACATATAGGGAGTCAATGTCGATCTGCACTAATGAAGAAATTTTGCCCCATTTGCAAGAGACAACACGAGAGAGTGCAGGTTCCAGGGAAATGGACCATGGAGTGCGACCCCACATGTGAAAAGACACAAGCTCAGGGAGCTGCATGGATAGCTCAGCCCCCTCTGGAGGACTTTATTCACTCCAGTGAGCAACTCCTGGAAGTACTGGAATGGACGTGGAAACCACAGTAGACCTTCCCATCACTGACTCTGCAGTACATCTAGTAAAGGGACCTTTGGTGAGTGGGCTTAGTGCTTTCCTATTAGGGAGATCATCTGCTAGCAAAAGAGGATTGGATGTAATTTCCAGAGTTATTGATGCAGACTATCAAGGGGTCATCAAAATTATGGTTAGGACATTTTTCCCTCCTGTATCTATCCCTAAAGGATCATGAATTGCTCAGCTTCTTCCTTTTAAGTCTTGTGTCCCCTGTACAGGATTAAAGGAGCAGGGAACAGGTGGTTTTGGTTCCACAGGTAACCCAGAAGTGTATTGGGCCATGGACATTACAAGAGGTAAATCGGATAAACAGGTAACCTTGACTCATCCCAATGGTAATTCTTATCACTAAGAGGCTCAAAATTGATACCAGAGCAGATGTAACAATCATTTCAAGCACTATATGGCCCAGGAATTGGCCAGTAGTCAATCCTGTTTTGGGAATTGCAGGGACTAGTGGAACCCAAGCAACTCGGTTAAGTAGGGAAATAATTACTTTTGCTTTCCCAGATGGAGTGAGTGAAATAACAAGACACTATGTCATGCAGACTCCCAGTAATTTGTTAGATTTAATTGGCAGAGATTTGTTAAGTCAACTAAAGGCCACAATTGTCACACAGCCTTTTTAGCAGTGGCCGCTGGGGGGCAGCCAATCCTGAAAATTAGCTGGACCACAGATACACCCATATGGATTGATCAGTGGCTGCTGCCAAAGAAAAAGCTGCTCAAGGTTCAAAAACTGGTTTAAGAACAACTTGAGGCTGGTCATATAGTACCATCAACTAGCCCATGGAACACACCTATTTTCACAATTCCAAAAAAGAGTGGGGAATGGAGGTTGTTGCATGATCTTAGGGCAATCAATGCAGTAATGCAGAGTATGGGAGCATTACAACTCAGACTCCTATCCCCTGCTATGTTACCTGAGTCTTGGGATCTACTGATTATTGACCTCAAAGACTGTTTTTTTCACTATTCCCCCCCACCCTGAGAATACCAATCATTTTGCCTTCTTAGTCCTCTCCATCAGCGAGGCAGAACCTTGCCAGATATATGAATGGGTAGTTTTGCCATAAGGGATGCATAACTTGCCCACTATGTGCCAGATTTACATAGCCTGGGCAGAGCCAGTCCGGAAACAATTTCCTAACTGTATCATATGGATGATATCTTGGTGGCAGCACAGCAATTGGACTCTGAAAATGTATTAGCAAGCATGATAACTATTCTAGAACAGAGAGGGTTGAGAATTGCCCCTAAAAAGGTACAGCACTCAGCTCCATGGAAGTATCTCGGGTGGTACATTGATCAAGCTGTAGTGAAACCTCAGAAGATTACCAATACTACAGAGATAAAAACTGTGCATGATGTTCAAAAATTAGTAGGAGATATACAATGGATTAGAACTATTTGTGGAATAATTAACGAAGAACTTGAACCATTAATACAGCTGCTAGGTATCTCATCCTGGGCAGATGAGCTCCGATCACTGGATAGAATGCAGCAACAGGCCTTGGAACACACAGCCTCAAAAGCTGCCACAGCACATGCACATCGTATGATCGAAGGTATCCCAGTTCAGTTGATGATCATCAACTATAGAAAGGAAGGTGACCAACACGCCAAGAATCCTTTTGCTTTAATTTGTCAATGGACAGAGACTCGGGCTAATCCTTTAACCATTCTGGAGTGGGTATTTTTACCTGTGTGACAGCCTAGAACCATTACCCCTCGCCTAGAACTATTTGCTCAATTAATCATGAAAGGCAGATGGAGGATACTAGAAATTTGGGGTCCGGAACCATACACAATTGCAGTACCGTTAGCCAATTGGTATTTAGAATGGGGAATTAGGCATTCTATACCCTTAAAAATAGCTCTTACTGATTACGGTGGAAGAGTTCACAATACCTATCCGTGACATTGTGTGTTGTCCTTGTTAGAGCAGCAGCATCTGGAAGACAGGCCCTGGAGATCTGAATGTCCCATAACCGGACTAACAATATTTACTGATGCAGGCAAATGGTCTAAAAGGGCTGCATGTACATGGCAGCAAAAGGGTTCATGGAATCAGCATATAATTCCTGGGGAAGTAGGAGACACATTGCAAACCTTGGAGTTGAAGGCAGTTATTTGGGCCTTTGAAAACTGGAACAATAAAGCTACTAACATTGTTTTCTATCCACTTTACGTGGTCAGTTGTGTATAGCGCCTTGCAAAATTTTGGTTAAACAATTTGGTATTCCCCTTACTGATGCCACTGGCATTGTACGATCTTGCCCAGATTGTCAAAGGGATGGCATCAGCTTAGGCACTGGTGTTAACCCAAGAGGTACCCAGCCTTTGCAATTATGGCAAATGGATGTAAAACATGTAGCAGAATTTGGCCAGAAGAAGTTTGTGCATGTTTGTATTGATACTTACTCTTGTGTGGTATGGGCTACCCCTTTGACAGGTGAGACGGCACATCATGTTGAGAAGCATTTGTACAATTGCTTTGCAGTGTTGGGAGTCCCTTTAGCCATTGTCATGATCCGCTCATGCGGGGTGTCATGACAGTTCGTTAACCGATACCAAAAGTGCAAAAAGGCAAACAGCAGGGGACCATCAGTTTAATCACAACAAATGCACCTTTATTTTGGTACCAACAGCAAATACGATAGAGGGGACAGAAAAAGGAAATAAAGAATAGAGAGAAAAGAGGGGAAGGGGAATATAGCTACCACCATAGAGACGAGGTCCTCAATGGTCCAGTCACATGGATTCGCCATCGTCTGTGGGGGTGCACCAAAGTCTTCCCAAAAAGTTACCGTTTATATAGTCTTTAACCAAAGTGAGTGGCATCTGGCCAGAAGGTGGGCAAGATTGATGGGCCATTGTGAAGAGCCCCTTGGTCTGTGAAGCAGGTGCAGGCATGCAAAGACAAGCCACCGCTTGTCACAACCTGTTCGAATATGCAGCGTTCTGTAGAAGACAGCGAATGCACCTGCTGACAGTCACTTGGCAAGCGTCCACATCCACCTCGGCCAGGCCAGAACTCCTGTCAGGGGTCTTCAGGGTGCTTGCGACGATCGTGAGGCAAATGCAGGAAACTTTGGACCGTCTCTCACATTTATCCAAACCACTGCCAAATAACCCTTTGTAACTACTTCATTGTATTTGATTGTATTATTATTTCATACCTCAATTAAAATTGCTGCTAAATTTTAATCTTGTGGTTTATGAAATTGGACATATGGGACCCCATTTATAACAAGTGTGATGCAATTGATCTGCCAGGCCTCCCCAGATTTATGTTTTGACCATCGTCCCCCACAGCTTTACCTGCCTGGCCCTCAGCACACATTTTACAGTCATGGATTACCCAGGTGTCATGGTTTGACATGGAAGTGAATTTTTTCCAGGAAGTCGGGTCAAACCAATCAGTGGTCAGGTTTGGATATTGGCACCTGGAGTGACCACTGAAAGTATGGACACGCCTCTGAGAACACAGGGGGTTAAAAGCAAGAACTCCCAGGAGAACTCTCCCTTTTGGTTCCGGTCGTCAGAGAGTGCAGACTCTCCCCTGCCCAGCCACGGGCTGGGTGGGGGAGGGGAAGCCACACGGCCTTGTCCAGGTAGGCCGAGGGGCTGAGGGTCTGGAACCCAGCCAGCTCCTGTGGACGGAAGGGTGGAGAGAAGTGGAGATGCCTTTGTCTCCCCTCCCCAAGAGGGAAAGAGACAGAGAGCCTGGCGGCACCTGGAAATTTGCCGGCAGAGGAGAAGGAGAAAGGGGGGGAATGTCCAGCGTGGGAGACGGAACGCCAGACCGAGATATCAGCCGTCCAAGGAGTCTGAATGTTTAACCCTTTCCAGGAAATGAGGGATTTTTAAAAGTATTACCCCTCCTTGATTTGTAGTGGAAGAGAGATAGTCCGGGACCTGAGATGTTAGAAGAAGAAATATTTAAGTGGGAGAAGATGATGAAGTAGCTTTTGGCTGGACTTTTCTTGTTAGCCATAGACTGAACCAAAATCTCCTGCAATAGGGACTGCATTTTAGGGGGATGCAGTGGTGACCCAGGGAGACCTGTTTCAGCTTCGAGCAGCACAGGAATGGCAAGAACCAAAGAAAGCTGAGGAGGGAATGGTGATACCCTCTGTCTTCGGGAAGAAGATGAGTCCTGTTTTTGGACCCCTCGGCCCCAGGGGAAAATGGGGGGGACTGTAGTCCCAGGATGAGAAACTGAACTGTTGTATCTGGGTCTGTGGCAAAGCATCCTTAAAGGAGCCCTATGAGCAGTCTGTCCATGCACGGTGGTGAGAGCACTGTGACATGGAATGGAGAGTGTCACACTGGCAGATTTTTTTTTTCCGGGCGGTTGCCATGTGTGACAGGGAAACACAGGGTGGCAGCTGTGTTTCCTGGGGGGGGGGGGGGGGGGGGTCTGTGGTGCAAGAGAGACTTCTCTCTCCCTTGATAGTTTGAGTATGGATTACCTGAAGGGTGGTAATTTGATCAGGAATCCCGGGTGATGTTTCATGGCTGGGTGTTTTTGGAAATTGGGAGGAGGAGGGGTGTTTTAAAAGGTCTTCATCCTAGATTTAGTTTATGTGTTTTCTGTATTAGTAGTAGTTTAATAAAGTTTTTTTTTTCCCTTTGTTATTAAGCTTGGGCCTGCTCTGCTCTGTTCCTGATAACATCTCACAGCATTTATTTAGGGAAGGTGCATTTTCATGGGGACGCTGGCATTGCGCCAGTGTCCAACCATGACACCAGGATATAGTGTCCATGATTAAGTCCACCCCTGAGTCATGATGCATCTGTGTGATACATCTTTTCCCTGATGACCTTAGATGCCTAAGGGGCTCACTGAGCCAGAAATAATTCACCATTGTGTGGCTAGTTCAGACCCACCTGGGACACTTTAATCCTGGCAGCCCAATTCCCCGCCTATTGTTGTGATGCTCTTCACTAGCCGACTCTTGGGTATGTGAGCATCCACAGGACGGACTTTCACAGCCAACTTCTCCTCTGGGCAGCAATGTGTCACAGCAATGGGCCCCCAGGTGGGTAATAATTTGCATTGACTCCATCATTCACAGAAGGCTGATCAATCTCTTTATTCCATTATTATTAAGAAACCCATTGCTTTTATAGACAGTTACAATACACCTGGACCTAACTGGTCCTCCAATCCAAACACCATCATCATTGGCTAATTAAGAAACCATCCTCTGGTAAACAAATCTCCATAACACATTCCACGTGTTCACAACAACAGGTGCAGAAAGTTAAGAATTGTTTCTCATTCTTTAATCTGATCTTTTCACAGACTTTTCCCAGAAAGGCCTGGGAAAGTTGTCTGTTGCTCTCAGGTGGAGGTATTTTGGATATGGAGGTAACACCTACCTCACTCTGTTCTCCAGTGCTGCAGGGGAGTCTCTGCTCTGGCACCTGCAACACCTTCTCACCTGGGATGCTGCTCAAGGAGGAAGGACAACAGCAGTGAAAGGGACTTGAGACCAAAGGAGGCATCAGCAGAGCAGGAAACATTTCCCAAGCTCTAGCTGGTGTCAGGTGAACTCAAAAGAGAGATTTGGTGGGTTTGGTTTGAACCAGAAAGTGAATTTAAGAGTAAATTGTGGATTTACTGTCAGGGAATTCTCTGGAACATCGATTTGCTGCTTTAAAATGTTTTACTTTCCATAATTTGTCTGGGCTGTGTTACGCAAAAGGTCAGTGTTTCACCTTTTATAAATAAAGAGAATATGATGATGTTACTTATTAATCTCCCTTGCAGCACATCTGCAAGGCAGATGCTTTGCTCTCAAGACTTTAACTTGTGCAGAATTTACCCTTCCCTTGCTCATAACTTTCCTTTGCTGGACTACTCCGTGAACATCACAAATCCCACAAGACCAGTATTGACTGCACCAAAATAAAATTAAACTGTGAATGTTATTTTTCCTCAAGGATTTTAAGGTTTATAAATCCCCTGTTCTGAAGTGATATGAGGTGTGGCAAGCAAGACCTGAAGAGTTTAGAGATAAAACGAGCATTTTTCATATGTTTTTTATGAAAAATAAAGTATTTTCACTCAGACATGGCAGGCTCTCCCTGCTGCTGCAGGGTTTGGCTAGGGAATTTGGGGACATCCAGCAGGTCCTGACACCTCATTTTTCCTTAAGTGAGGATTCTGAAATGGCAAAGGAAAAGGATCAGGAAACTTTAGAAACTGAAGAAAACTACCCAAAATGTGGTTGCTGAGGCTCTTGCCTGTGTTTTGGGCAGTAAAAGAATAGTTGGGGTTGGAAGGGCCTCTGGAGATCAACCAAGAAAATATCCTGGTCTGGCACAATCTCCGCACCTCAGAATGTTGGGGTTTGGGAGGGGGAACCTAATTTGTGTCCCTGATGGAGTTTTCTCCAGGTTTGAAGTTGAAGGAAACAGAACTGTGAGTGTTGCATTGCTCTCAGCTGGTTTTTGTGTCTCTCAGCCCTGTGGGATGTGGCAGGACAGGTGAGGTTCCTTCCTGCCCACCTCCTGAGTCCTTCTGAAGAGCTGCCAAGGGAGCCCTGACCCACTTCACTCCCCTCATCCATCCAGGAACTGTCCCGTCATGGAAAGCAATTAGATCAGTTCTGTGATGTAATTTTATAGAGTCCAATGGGGAACCATCTCCTTGTCTTCCTCCCAGTTTATCTCATGCGCCTCTTCCTGCTCCATTCTCTGTTGCTCCCTGTGCTGTGTTGGGGCCGGGGGAGGGGGGGGGGGGAAGTTGGCAGGAGGCAAAGACCACTCACCCTGATGTTCATGTGGCAACAGAGAGCTTTTATTTCCCATGCCCTTGCTTATATAGGGCATTTGGAAAAAAAAATGGTCTGGACACTTTCATATGTCAGAACTCTATACCCCTTCAGGTCCTGGCCTGTGAAATGCCTGCAGCCTTGGGAAAGATGTGACTGGGTGAGGCCCCTGTCAGTCAAACCAGGGGCTGGTTGGTTGGCCTATCACAAACCAGCTAATATACAGTAACACTGTGCCATCATTCATCCCTGTGCCACCTCTCCTCTCTATATCCTTCTGTCCTGCTCCGTGTGCAATCATTCCTCCCTGTAACTGGCAGAATTTTCTTTCTCCCAATTGTTCATATGCCATAATCACTTGCGAGTGATGGCACAGGATTGTGTCCAGACCTACAGTCCCCTGTAGACCCAGATGAGGTTCAGCGTACAAAAACCACGTGGTGGAAGTTCCTACTGAGGTGCCATCACCATATACCAACTCATTGGCAGTGATGTCATGGAAAGGAGAATAAAAGAGTGGATAATTTGGTTACCAAACTCTGGCAATATGAAGAAAATATCTTTTTCACCCTATGGGCCTGCATCTCATCTATGGAAAGGTACAAACCAGAGTTTATAGCAAGCAAGTTCCCCCTGCTCAAGAGAGAGGGGCACACCACAAGGTAACCTGTGGTTTTACCTGCCTGACCATGGTGAAGACAAACGGAAGTGGGATGGAAAACCCACCTCTGCCTTGGAAGCACAGTTATGTGAGTTGAGAGGAAAAATTAACACCCACAGAAAACTCTTCAAGGAAAAATTCCACTCAGTTTCCACTGGGCAAGTCCTCAGGCAGAATTGACCCTCTGGAAGGGACCTCCAGGTCATATTTACAAGAAGCGAGTAATGCATACCATGGTCAGTGCTAGACGGGCCCTGGCTCCAGCCAGATGTGGGAAAAGGACAATGGGGTCTGTTGGTCTGTGTGGGGATCCATGGCCTGGCACAGCAGAGCCACAGGAGCACAAGGCTTTAGTTGACATGGGTGGACAATGTACCCTGATGTCATCATGCAGGGGCAGAATCCATCTCTGTTTCTGGAATGACAGGGGGATCCCAACAGGGACTATACTGGAAGCTGAAGTGCTCCTGACTGGGTATGAGTGACAGAAAAACGCCATTGTTGCTGGCCTAGAGGCTCCGTGTATCCTTGGCATTGATCACCTCTGGAGAGGTATTTCAAGGACCCAAAAGGACACCACTGGGCTTTGGGAAAGCTGCTGTGGAGAAAGAAGAAATTAAGACAGCTGAATCCCTTGTTTGGTCTTTCAGAGGACCCTTCTGCTGTGGGACTGCTGAGGGTTGAAAAACAGCAGGTACTGATGGTCAGCACAACAGTGTCCCATTGGCAACATGGCACCAACTGGGACTTCAGGACACTGTCCATGAGCTGATCCGTGCACTGGAGAGCTGGGCGTGCTCAGCAAGACTTGCTCACCCCTCAATAGCCCCACATGGCCCCTGCCTGAGTCCCGTGGAGAGTGGACACTGACAGTGGACTGTCACGGCCTGAATGCAGTCACACCATTGCTGGGTGCTGCCATGCTGGATGTGTTGGAACTTCAGTATGAGCTGGAGTCCAAGGCAGCAAAGTGGTGCTGCCACAGACATTGGCAATGCATTCTTTTCCATTCCTCTGTCAGCACATTCCCAGAGCTGGGGTCCCTCTTTGGGCCCTCAGGTCTGAAGCTGTCCCTAATAGTGTCTTGGCCTCCCTGTGGCCCCCTGACCACATAGGTGGGCTTGGTGACCACCTTGCTTAGTGCCGCCAGGAGCTCCAGAGGGGCCCTCTGGGTTCCTGGTGAGGGGGGAGCAGGGGCTGATGATGGAGCTCTGTTCCCAGTCACATGGGGGGATGTCTCACTTACAGGGGGGTGTCTCAGTCTTATGGGGAGGGGGTTGTCCAGTCCAATGATGGGTCCCCCAATCCCATGGGAGGAGGGGTTGTGTATCCCAATCCCATGGGAAAGGTCTCAGTTCCAAGAAGGTAAATCACTTACATGTGAGGGTCTCAAGGCCATTAATTGGTGGGCGGGGGGGCTCAATCTCAAATAGAGGGGCCCAGATGCCTGGGTGGGGACTCATTCCATGAAGGGGTATAATGTCCTCTGTCCCATTGGAAGGGTCCCAAAAATGAAGTGGAGGAAGGATGCTCTTGCCCCGTCCTGTTTGCCACACTGTTGGGGTCCCCCCCGTGTATTCAGGGTCTTTCCCCTCTCTATGTTTTGTCTCCCAGAGGAACACAGTGCCACTAGAATGATGTCCCAGCTGGCCAGGAAGAGTCCAGGCACCTCCTGCCACAGGGCATGAACACTGGGGTATGGGGGATAGGCTGGGAACATGGGGGACACATGGGGAACACTGGGGACACACAGGAGACATGAGGACATTGTGGGATATGTGGGGGAACAGGTGGAACATGAAGGACACTTGAGGGACCCTGGGGACATGTGTGTACATGAGGGGGGCACATGGGGACACAGCATGGCAATGAGGGTACTGTGTCCATGGGGAGGGGCAGTGTTAGAAATGATGCAACTCCTAAAATTTTAAACTAACTTTAGTCAGGGGTTTTGTTCATCTTTGCCCAGGGAGAAGGGAATGGAAGTTTCTCTTCAAGAGACTGTTCCAGGCAAGGCCTGATGAGCTTGACATCTCAATGGACTGGGAGTTGCCAGAGGATGCTCAAGAGAAGTGACCATCAACACCTGAACATCCTTCCTGGTGTGTCAGACACACTTGGTCTGAGAAAAGATCAAAAGAATGAAGAATGAGGACTTAATGAGCATTGAAGGCAAAGGGATCAATAACCAATAGGAAACCAGATACAAAGAACTGGCCAATGAATGTTGAACCAATGAATTTTTCTGGGTTTTGACTGTGGAAGTATGTGAAAAATCTAGTAAAGAACCATGTGTGATGGAATGGTTTTCTCTGCACAACACAGGCAATGTGTGGATGAAATTATCTCTGTTGCACATTCTGGCCAGAACAACATCCTGGCTAGAATAAAGTAATGCCTTAATTTTCTTAAACTAGAAATGTTGTTGGAGAGTTTTTGTTTTTCCTGCAGTTTCGATGACAGCAGGACAGTGCCTCCGTGTCCCTCCATATCCCTCCACATCACCTGGGTATTCTTTTCCCCCAGATGGATTTTATGGACAGCTGCAACCCTCAGCTGACCCCCACTGGCCACAGGGAGGCACTAGGAGCCACTGGGGCCATGCTGGGAGCAACTGGGATCACAACTGGGGTAACTAGGATCATACAGGAACAACTGGAACCATGATGGAGAGTAACAGGGAGAAAGGGGAATCATACTGGAGGTAAATGGGAGCAACTGGGACCATGCTGGGATCATACTGCTCTCATAGTGGGAGTGACTAGGATCATACAGGGAATGACTGGTACTATACTGAAGGTGACTGGGAGCCACTGAGACCAGGGCCAGAAGGATCCAGCAAACTCCAGGCCTTGGTGCTGGGACAGCCCTGGAACATATTCCCTGGGGGGAACCAATGGCACAGACAGGAAACAGGCATTGGGAACAGACAGGGCTTGGGAAAGGCAGGTACTGCCTAACTCACCTGATCTGCTGCCGTGCTCAGGTGGCCCCTGTGGGTGTTGGACATGTGTGGGTGTGTCTGCCTGAAGCTCAGCAAAGCCTTTGGCACTGCCTCCATCTCCCTGCCTCCTCTGGAGCACCTGCAGCTCGCAGCTGGGACAGGTGCCTCTCGCTGGGAACACCTGGCTGGTGGCCAAGGAGGGGTGGGAATGGGGCCACAGCCAGCTGTTGGCTGTGTTGGGGCCAGTCCTGTTCAACATCTGGCCGGGGTGGAGTACTAGGGGCAACTGGGAGGCTTGATGGAGTCAAATGAGGAGTGTGGTGGCCCATTGGGAAAACTGGGGATAAAATGGGAAGTCTTGCAATGCCCTCAAGAGACCCCAAAGCCCACCTGGGCCACCATGGGTTCACTAATGCCCCAATCTGCTTCTCCTAATGGATTTCATGGACAGCTATAATCCTTGACTGACCCCCACTGGGTACTGGGAGGCACAGGGAGCTACTGGGACCATGTTGGGAGCCAACTGAAGACACACTGGGAGCAAATGGAAGATGCTGGAACCATGCTGGGGGTACTGGGACCACAACTGGGGCAACTAGGATCATACAGGAGGGGACAACTTGGAACCATGCTGGTTCATACTGGGAGTGTCTGGAACCACACTGAGGGCAACTGGTATCATACTGGGAGTAACTGGGATCATAGTGGGATCATTCTAGTAGGGACAGGAATTGACTGGGACCATTGGGGATGTAACAGGGATCATATTAGGAGTCGTTGTGATCATACTGGACTCATACTGGGAGTGACTGCAAAGCATTAGAATCATATTGCAGGGGAATGGAATCATACTGGGATCATTCTGGGAGTAACTGGAACCATGCAGATGACCGGGAGCAACGGAAACCACACTGGGAGTGACTGGGATCACACCGGGACGATAACTGAGACTACTCTGGGAGCACCAAGGCGCGGGGTATCGGGGGCGGGGTTATGCAGATTTATGCTAATGACCCCGGCCGGTGGCGGCACCATCGAGTCGCGGAGTCCTGCAGCGCAGAGCAGTCGCGCGCCCCAGCTGCCGCGCGGAGGGAAATGGCGTCACGAGCAGCGCGGCGGCGGCGGATCCCGGCCGTGACGTCACTGGCAGGGAGCAGGAGGGGGGGCATGGGGGGCCCTGGACACCTCAGTCCGCCCTGACTCCCCCTTCCCCGGCCTCCGGGTCCCCTCCAGCCCCGCCGGACGCCTGGACTCGCCCTGACCCTGCGGTCGACTCGGCTACACCATGCCTCGCCCCAAACCCACACCCCGACGGTGCGGCGGTCCCCCGCCCCCCCCCCCGCCATCGCCCCGGCCGCGGGCACGTAGTGAGTGAGGAGTGGGGGACTCCCCTTATAGACACCCCCTATGGACTCCCACCACTGTTGTCCTCTGCCCCCAGCCTGTGCCCTAGACACCTCTATAAGCTTCCATCACCTATAGTCACTCCACACTCCCTCTCTCCTATAGCCCCCTATTGCGGCTAAACCAGGACTCCTGAAAACTGACCAGTATGATCAAGCAGAGGCCGTTTATTTTTTACATTACACACACTTTTATAGATTCTACAAACTACTAAGATCACACTTTTTGATTGGTGCCTTTGTCTTGTTCCCTCATTCTCTGCCTCCATTTCTCAGCGTCTGTGATTTGTTACCATGCAGGTGTTCTACAGTCCTCTGTAATCTAGTTCTTGTGATCCTGGTATGTGGTTTCTCAACTTCTTCATTCTTATTTTAGGACAGTTTATGTCTTAGTAACCTTGATGAATTCCACAGTGCCCTGAGAAAATTCTAGTAAGAACAGTTACAAGCGGCATGGCTCGTGCATACTGAGGCCTCAGTTGTTCAGATACATTGCTACAGCCCCCCTACACCCTGTTCCTCATAACCCCCCATACTCCCTGTCCCCTATAACTCCCCTATATCGGCTGTCACTGTAGCTCCCTATAGATCCCTCACACCTGCAATGTCCCCCCAGACCTTACAGATCCTTTATAACCTCCACAGCTTTCCCTTTGTCCCCCAGGCCCCTACAGCCCCCCATAGATCCCCTATAGCCCCCTGTGTTCTGCCAGGCCTTATAGATCTCCTATACCCCCCATCTGTGCTCCCCAGGCCAAACAGATCCCCTAAAGACCCATAGACCCCCATCCAATGCCCCTGCAGGGCGCCGCCCAGGTCAGCGGGCATTGCAGGAGATCCGCAGGTACCAGAGCAGCACCCACCTGGTGCTGTGCCCCGGCCCCTTCGCCCGCCTGGTGAGAATCCCCCACATTCCAAAATGAACACTCCTGTGCCCTAAAATCCCCAGACACTCTGATTTCCCCACCAGAACCTCCCCAGTGCCCCCCATGGACTCCCAAACTCTCCTGGGACCACACAGATAATCTCAGATACCCATAAAATCTACTTTGGGACCCCCAAACCCCTCCAGGACCTCCCCCCCCAATTTTACCCTAGAACCTCCGGCATTGTCTGGGATCTTCCAAACCACTCGGGATCCCCTCTCCTGGGATCCCCCAAATCCATCCCAGGACATGTCAGATCAACCTTCTCGGACGCTGCAACCTCCCCCAGAGCCTTCAAATCCACCACCTTCAGCTTCCCCACAGGACTCTCCCAAATACCTACTGGGACCCTTCAAACAATCCACAGGACCCCTTAAAATCCAACCCCAAATCCACCCTGCACCCCCTGAAATCCAACCTGGAACTCTCCAACCTCCCCTTTGACTCCTTCCCAAAAATCCACTGGGACCCTCCAACCCCCTGCAGACCCACCAAGTTACACCCCAGAACTCCAGATAACTACCTGGGACTCCTCAGGACCACCCCTTTCCCCCAAAGTACCCCTTGAACTCTGTTCCAGCCCTCCCCATGTCCTTGTCCTCCCCGTCCACGTGATGTGGTAGGCCTGTCCTCTCCCAACATCCTTGAATATCCCCCAATGTTCTTCTGTGGTTCCAGACATCCTTGTGTCCTGCCACCTTCAGAGGCTGCATGGATTGGGTGTTCCCTGTGCCCCTCCCGCTGTGCTGGCACTGTCCCTCCTGTCCCATCAGGGTGTCCCCAGGGGAGTGTCCCCATGTTCCCATGGCTGAGGGTGTTTCCAGGATGTTCCCAGAGTGGTGCTTCCCCCCTGCCTCCCACCTAGGGTCTCCACAGGGTGTCCCCATCATGGTGTTCCCACATCCACCCTCCCCAGTGTTTCCTCAGGTGTTCCTATCCCCTGTGTTCCTGTCCTTGGGGTGTCCCCAGAATGTCTCCAGGGTGACAACAAGGGTGTCCCCAGGTCCCTGGGGTGTCCCCAGGGCAGTGTCTCCATGTCTCCAGGGTGTCACCATGGTGGCCACCCCAGCCCAGAATGTCCCCAATGCCCCCATATCCCCTCCATGTTGTCCCAATGTCCCCGCACTCCCTGTGACCCCGATGCCCCCACGTGCCCCCCTCCCCGCGCCCTCCCTGCTGCAGGTGCAGGAGCTCTGCCTGCTCTTCACCTGCGGGGTGGATTACAGCTGGCAGCGCATGGCCCTGCTGGCACTGCAGGAGGGAGGGGTCAGAGGGCCCAGGCGTGGTGGAGGGGGTTCACAGAGGGGCTGGAGGGGTCCTATGGGTCCTCCAATGGTATCCAGGGGACTAAGGGGGTGGGGAGGGGGCTGAAGGGGATCTCATGGGTGCTGAGAAGGTTTCCATGGGGGTTGGGGGAGGGGGTTCTGTAGGTGCTGCAGGGGGGTCTGTGGGTGCTGGGGGTGTCTCTGGGGGGCTGAGGAGATCCAGGAAGGTCTCTTTGGGTGCTTGGATGAGGCTGAGAGGTTTGTTGGGTGTGTGTGTGATGGGAGCTGAGAGACCCATGAGACCCTCATGAGATCCCCTTGAGAGACCCTTGTGTGAGAGACCTCAGGTGTCCTCCAGGTACTCCAGGACTCACCAGAGGGCATAAGCCCCCAGGAAGGGCAGGTAGAAGCAGCGGTACTCAAGGACAATGGTGACAGTGATGGCAATGGCATTGCATAACCAGCTGAAGGCCCTGAACTGCAGCACAATGAGCCCTGTGCCCAGCAGGTGACTTGTAGGGGTACATCACCCGACCAGGGTCAAAAAACTGCCTCTCCCCCCAAGACGAACTCCACAAAGCCAAACACCATCCAAATACCCCATATCCCTCTAAATGTCTCCCATATTCCCCAAATACAGCTGGGTACATGAGTCTCACCTGAACCTCAATTATAAAGCACCTCATGGTGGTCAAAGAACTGCCCCCGCATTCCAAAATACCCACAAACCCTCTCTAAGCTGCACAAATACAGGTGGGTGTAGGGGTCTCACCTGGGCCTTGTAGGTGAGCAGGGTGATATTGGCGATGCTGTACAGGGTGAGGTACATGGAGAGCTGGATGGAGTTCCCCAGTCTGATGTGGTTCCTGAAAGCACCAACCCTGTGGGTGCCCCATAGAGACCCCCAAAACTACCCCACAGACCCCCTGCAAATGCTCTATAGGGACCCCTGACTGCCCCACAGCTGCCCCCGTGCCTCCCAGTCACCTTCCCATACCCTCCGTGGTTCCTGTGATAGAAAAGCACTTGCCCAGCAGGATGAGCATGAGGAGGAAAATGAGGAAGCTGATGGGGTGGAGGGAGCAGCTGGAATGGCGATATGGGGAGGGCTGGGCAACCCCCTTCATCACACCCCCCACACGAGGATCTGTGTACCCTCACACAAACCACATGTCGTGGTTTGACATGGAAGTGAATTTTTCCAGGAAGTTGGGTCAAACCAATCAGTGGTCAGGTTTGGATATTGGCACCTGGAGTGACCACTGAAAGTATGGACACGCCTCTGAGAACACAGGGGGTTAAAAGCAAGAACTCCCAGAACTGTCTCTTTGGTTCCAGTCGTCAGAGAGTGCAGACTCTCCCCTGCCCAGCCATGGGCTGGGTGGGGGAGGGGAAGCCATGCGGCCTTGTCCAGGTAGGCCGAGGGGGCTGAAGGTCTGGAACCCAGCCAGCTCCTGCGGACGGAAGGGTGGAGAGAAGCGGAGATGCCTTTGTCCCCCCCGAGAGGGAAAGAGACAGAGAGCCTGATGGCACCTGGAAATTTGCCGGCAGAGGAGAAGGAGAAAGGGGGGGGGATGATGCCCAGTGTGAGAGTCGAGAATGCTGAGCAGAGATTTCAGCTGTCCAGGGAGTCTGAACTTTTAAGCCATTCCTGGGAAATTAAGGCTTTGTAAAATATTACTCCTCCTCGATTTATAGTGGAAGAGAGACAGTCTGGGACCTGAGATGTTAGAAGAAGAAATTTTTAGGTGGGAGGAGATGATGGAGTAGCTTTTGGCTGGACTTTTCTTGTTAGCCATAGACTGAGCCAAACACTCCTGCAATAGAGACTGCATTTTAGGGGGATGCAGTGGTGACCCAAGGAGACCTCCTTCAGCAACCAACAGGAATGGCAAGGACAGAGAAAAGCTGAGGAGGGAATGGTGATGCCCTCTGTCTTCAGGAAGAAGATGATCTCTGTTCCTGGACCCTTGGCCCCAGGGGAAAATGGGGGGGATTGTAGTCCCAAGATGAGAAGCTGAACTGTTGTCTCTTATAGTCCATGGCAAAGCATCCTTAAAGGAGCCCTATGAGCAGTCTGTCCATGCACGGTGGTGAGAGCACTGTGACATGGAAAGGAGAGTGTCACACTGGCAGATTTTCTCAGGGCGGTTGCCATGTGTGACATGGAAACACAGGAGGTGGCAATTGTGTTTCCTGGGGGGGGGGGGTCTATGGCGCAAGAAAGACTCCTCTCTCCCTTGATAGACTGAGTATTGATTATCTGAAGGGTGGCAGCTTGATCAGGAATCCCGGGTGATGTTTCATGGTGGTTGATTTGGAAATTTGGAGGAGGAGGGGTGTTTTAGAGGGTCTTCATCCTGGATTTAGTGTGTGTGTGTGTGTGTCGTTTATAGTAGTAGTAGTTTAATAAAGTTTTTTTCCTTTGTTATTAAGCTTGGGCCTGCTCTGCTCTGTTCCTGATAACATCTCACAGCATTTATTTGGGAAGATGTATTTTCATGGGGGCGCTGGCATTGTGCCAGTGTCCAACCATGACACTCCTGTACTCCCCCAAGCCCCTTATTACCTCCCATGACTTCAAAGTGCCCCTATGCTCCCCTATACCCCCTGTACTTTGCTGTGAAAGCCTCCCCAAACTCACCCAGAACCCCCAGCCCCATCAAATTTCAATATGCCACTTTGACCTTGACACCTCCCAGTCTCTGAAGATCCCCCAAATCCCAATATAACTTCCCCAGACCCTGATGTTCTCCAGTCCCTGCAGCTGCTACTGGACCCCACAAACCTGCCCATAACCCCACAAGCCACTGTGAGCATCTTGCAGGTGGTGTGGAGCAGCTGCCATCCCTAGACCAGGTCTGGGGGGACTGAGGGGGTGAGCACAAGATCTCTCAAAGCACTACCTCCCCCCAGGCTCCCTTGAAGCTCAGATTTCCCCCAGCTGCTCACTGATGAATAATGGGAGGATGACAATGAGGACGAGGAGGAAGGATCCTGTCTCCAGGATACCTGGGGAAGGTGGGGGGCAGGGTGAGAAGGGGTTCAACCCATGAAGCCCCCAATACCCACCAGGGTATCCCCAGACGACCCCTGCATTGCAGCCCCACCATCATTCCCCATGTACCCCAACACCTTCAGCTTCCTCACACCTCAATAACCTCAAATATATCCCCCATACTGATGCACCCCAATCCTTCCAACCCCCCAACCCCTAAAGAGTCCTCCAGACCCTCATATACATCCCCATCTCAATGTGCCCCAATCCCTGCAGCCCCCCAGACCACCATAACTCCCTATATAGCCCCAGACCCTGATGTACACCAATCCCTTCAGCCCCTGCAGAGCCCAATAAGCCTCCTCAGACCCCCCCCATAACCCCCAATATACCCCCCTATCTCGATGCACACCAGTCCCCCTCACACTGCCTTTCTCCCCGGCCGCGGCCGCACCAAACTTAACAACCGAGAGGTGCCATGTCCAGAAGGAATCCCCGTTGGTCAGCACCATCTCTACTCCAGCTCCAGCCTATCGCCCTGTGGGGGGGCCGAGGGCTTCCCGGGGGCAGATGGGGGGTACTCGCCCCACATTTGCTGAGGACTACACACCACCAGTGCTCGTGCACGGAGCGCAAGCTGCGGCCGCTGCATAGCACAGTCCCCGCAGCCCCCCCCAGCCCCCCCTAATTCCCCCATGCAGCTCCCCAAAATAGTCCCTGCATAGTCCCTGCAGCCCCTCAAATCCCCCAAGCCCACTTATAACCCCCCAGACCCAAATATGCCCCCCCATTCTGATGGACCCCATCTCTCCAGGCACCCATGTTCCTGACAGGGCCCGCCCTGAGTGTTTGCCCCGCCTCCTCTCACAGGGCCCCGCCCCCAGCACGATGCAGCACGGATCACGCCCCTACAGACCACGCCCCCAGCACAGGACATGTCCTTGTGTAGGCCATGCCCCCAGATCAGGCCACGCCCCCTGCACCGCAGCGGGGCAGAGCCTCTGTCCCAGCTTGTACTGGGCAGTACAGCCCAGTACAGCCCGGTACAGCCCAGTACAACCCAGTACAGCCCAGTACAGCCCAGTACAACCCAGTACAACCCAGTACAGCCCAGTATAGCCCAGTACAGCCCCGTACTGCCCACTAGCACCCCGTAGAGTCCAGTATAACTCACTACAACCCAGCACAGCCCACTATAGACCAATATACTCCAGTATAGCCCAGTATAAGACAGTATAGCCCTGTACAGCCCAGTATTTTCCCCGAAGGAACCAAAACCAGGTGGTTCAGTCTGAGGAAGTGGAAGAGGAACAAAGAGCAGCACGTGGCAGCAGGGGGACGGCGCGGGGGGGTGCACGAAGAGGCTTGGGTGTCCCAGGGACACCCCAGACTCCGGGAGGTTGACCCTGCTGTGTGGACTCGTACCCCTGCCAGCCCCTCGGGGGCCCCTAAATCCGTATAGGCAGGGCCCTCCCGCACCGACGTCACAGGGAGGTGGGTGGGGCAGTGGTGCCAAAAAGCAATACCCCAAACTTCCCGTTTCTAACCCCAAAATCACCCAAAGCAAAGGCAGTGGCACGGTGGGAACTTGACGGGGAGCAGGGGGGTCCCCAGAATCCCTGGGGACTGGGGGGCAAGGGTTCCTTGGGGTGTGTGGAGGTTCTTTGGCCCTAGGGGCGGTCCCTGGGTTCTGAGGGGGGTGCCTGGGGTGTGTCTGCCTGGGCTGTGGATCGGGGGGGGTCCTCTGGGCCCTGAAGGGAATCCCTGGAGTGTGTGTGTGAGTCCCTGGGGAGTGGATGAGGAGTCCTTGGACACAGAGTGGGGATCCTGGTGTTCTGGTGGGGTCTCTGGGGTGTGGATGAGGGGTCCCTGGGGCCTGAGTGGGGTCTTTGGGATGGTGGTGGGGTCCCTGGGTCACAAGGGGGATCCCTAGGGTGGTGGGGATCCTTGAGCCCCAAGTGTGGTCCCTGGGCCTCGAGGGCGGTCTGTGTGGTACCAAGGTCACGCCTCATCCTACTCTCTCCCCCACTGCATCCAGGATCTCCACAGTGTGAGTCAGGATGTGCACCCCGCTGCTGGTGACACTGGTGATACTGGTGATGGTGCCTGCAGGGGTCTCTCCCTATGGCTTCCGCAACTGCATCCAGGCGCCATGGGACCCTGGGCTGTTCCGCTGCATCCAGCGCTTCCTGAGCACCGTGGGGGCTGCAGTGGGTGACCTCCCCTCCACTGCCACATCCCTCAACCTCTCTCTCAATATCTTGCGCCAGGTGCCCCCTGGTGCCTTTGCCCACCTGCCGCAACTATACACCCTTGATCTGACCCACAACCAGCTGGAACTCCTGGCCCCAGGGGCTTTCTGGGGGCTGTCAGCACTGGCCCACCTAGACCTGGCCCACAACAACATGTCAGTGCTGGCCACAGGTGTGTTCTCTGGGCTGGGCAACCTGAGCACACTGCGGCTGGACCACAATCCGCTACAGAAGGTGGCCCCCAGGGCTTTCCAGCCACTGGCTGCACTCAGCATGCTCTGGCTGCGGGATGGCCGGCTCACCGCACTGGAGCCTGTGGCCATGGCTGTGGGGAATCTGACGCACCTAGACCTGCTCGACCTGTGTGTCAACATGCTGTCAACACTGGGCCCAGGGCTGCCGCCCACACTGAGAGTCCTGCACCTCTGCAACAACTCCCTGGGAGCTCTTTCAGGGGCCACCCCTGGGGTGATGCCCCCAGGGCTGCGTGTGCTCGACCTGTCCTACAACAACATCTCAGACCCTGCACCACTTGCTCGCCTGTGCCTGAACAACCTGACACACCTGCACCTGGCTGGGAACCCGCTGAACGTGGTGCAGCTGCTGCACGTAGCTGGAATCTCCCCACGCCAGGTGGACATGTCAGGGCTACAGGTGGGCACAAGCGGCCTGGAATACCTGTGCCAGCAGCTGAGAGGACAGCAGCTGCAGAAGCTGCAGCTGCAGCGCATAGGGCTCACATCAATGCCTGATGGGGCTCTGGCCAAGTGTCCGGTGCTGGGTGCCCTGGATTTATCTGGCAACCGGCTGCGGCAACTGGGCTGCATAGGGAGGCTGCTGAACCAGGCACAGCATGCAGCACTGCATGAGCTGGTGGCTGAGCACAACTTGCTGCAGCGGCTGCCATCGTGCAATGGGACCCCGGTTCTGCGGCAGCTGCACAATGTGTCCCTGCGCTTCAACCGCATCCTAGTGGCTGGTGCGGGTGCTTTTGACAATGCACCAGCACTGCAGCAGCTGCGGCTGGATGTGAATGAGCTGGCACGGCTGGACCGCGCAGCTCTGCGTGGACTCCATGACCTGCGGCACCTACGCCTTGACAACAACCTGCTCACTGACCTCCTGCCTGGCTCCTTTGCTGACCTGCACCAGCTGGAAGACCTCAACCTGCGCAACAACCGTGTGGCCGTGCTCTTCCCTGGCGCCTTCAAGGGGCTTGACCACCTGCAGACCCTTGACCTGGGCGGGAACAACCTGCGGCACTTGGCAGCCAAGGCATTCCAGGGCCTCCCGCGGCTTTGCCGGCTTTACCTGGACCGCAACCGACTGCTGGAGGTGAGAGTGGCTGCATTCCAGCCGGTGCAGGTGACACTGGGTGTGCTGGACCTGCGTGCCAATGCTCTGCGCTACCTGAGCCGACACCTGCGGCAGCTGCCACCTTTCCGCTACCTGCATAAACTCTATGACCTGAAGCTGCAGGCACAGCAGCCATATGGGATGCATGTAGTCCCACAACGCTTCTTCCAGGGCCTCAGTGCCTTGCGCTCGCTCTACCTGTCACAGAATTCGCTCTCGGCCATCCCTGCCGATGCCTTCGATGACCTGGCACAGCTGCAGTACCTGACGCTGGCTGACAGCAATGGTGGGATGGGCCACCTGCCTGCCGGCATTTTCAAGAACCTGAGCCGACTGCGCAGCCTGAACCTGGAGAGTGCAGGACTGCGCAGCCTTGGCCCTGAGGTCTTTGGCAACCTGACACAACTGAAGGAGCTGCGCCTGGCCAAGAATGGGCTGCGTACATTGGATGTGACTCTGGCCACCCGCCTCCCCACCCTGCGCTATCTGGACCTGCGCAAGTGCCCACTGAGTTGCAGCTGTGCCAATGCCTGGCTGCCTTCCTGGCTGGCACATGGGCCCGTGCAGGTGGTCTACCTGTATAACTACACCTGTGGTGAGATGGGTGGGGCCTCCGCATACCTGCATTGCTTTGACACGCGTGTGTGCTACCTGGACATGGGGCGGTACCTGTTTGCAGGAACAGCACCAGCTGTGCTGCTGCTGCTAGTGCTGCCGCTGCTGCACCACCATGGGTACTGGCGCTTGCGCTACCAGCTGTTCCTGCTGCGTGCGTGGGCACGTGGGCGCTGGCGGCGGGAGCAGCGGCGCTACACCTATGACACCTTTGTGTCCTACAACTCCGGGGATGAGCAGTGGGTGCTGGAGGAGTTGGTGCCTGAGCTGGAGCGCGGAGCCCTGCGGCTCTGCCTGCACCACCGTGACTTTCGCCCCGGCCGCGCCATAGTGGACAACATTGTGGACGCTGTGTACAACAGCCGGCGCACGGTGTGTGTGGTGAGTCGCGGGTACCTGCGCAGTGAGTGGTGCTCACTGGAGATCCAGATGGCCAGCTATCGCCTCTTTGATGAGCTGCGCGATGTCCTTGTCCTCATCTTCCTTGAGGACATCCCTGAGGCCGAGCTCTCGGCCTTCCACCGCATGCGCCGTGTGCTGCTGCGGCGCACACACCTGCGCTGGCCCTCCGAGCTCCCTGCACGGCCCCTCTTCTGGGCAAAGCTCAGGTGTGCCCTAAGTGGGGGGGAGGAGGACGAGGACAGGGAAAGGGGGGGCAGGGAGGAAGGATGCCCTGGCACATCTGGGACCCGTGGGGAAGTTCTTCCTCAGGAAAGCAACTTTCTGCCCCAGAATTACTGTTTTTTATCTGGGGAAGGTGTCCTGTGGAGTGGGGGTGATGGCAGCAAAGAGGAAGAAGTGAATGAGGAGAGGAAGACAGGGGAAAGGGAGGGAGGCTGCCCTGACAGGACCAGGACCACTGTGGAGGTTCCCCCTCAGGAAAGCAGTTTTCTGCCCCAAAATCACTGTCTTTTCTCTTGGAAATATGCTCTGCACAGTGGGGATGAGGGTAATGAGAAGGAGGAGGAGGAGGAGGAGGAAGAAGAGGAGGAGGAGGTGGGGGAGGAGGAAAAAGGTTGCCAGGAGAAACAGAAGCTGCTCTAGAGCAACCTCATCCTGGTGTAATGGGAATCCCCAGGCACATTCCCAATCAAAAAAATGTGGTTTTGTCCCAAAATCCCTGGTTATCCTCTGAGAAATGTGCGGTTGGAACGATAGTAATAAGGAAAAGAGGGTGCAAGATGGACCTCAGTTTTCAGATGCAGCAAATGCTTCATCACTCAGTTCCTTTTCCCAGCATGTGGGAGCTGCAGCTCTTGCACATCTGGGTCTTCCTGGGCACACATTGCTGCAGCTCAATCAGCTGCTTCTGCCCATAGCGGCACCTTCAGGGCTGAGAAATTCTGACAGCCTACGGGAGGCACCCACCAATCCATTCCACCACACACCATCCTGACCCCCAACTCAGCAGCTCCCAAGCCCCAGTCAGGTCCCTGCCTCGCTCCCGCCTGATCCTCACCAGCAGTACCTGGCTTGGCTGGCAAACCAGAGCATGCTGCAGGTGTCCGGACCGGCCGGCGCTGTGGGCTCATGGCCACGATCATGGGGCTCTGCAGCCTAGGGAAGTCCTTCTGCAAGTGCATCAACTGCTGTTCCAGAGCAGGATGTGGCTTGGCCTGCTCTGTCCCAAGAGACCAAAGCTCCACTCACCTCTCGGCCCTGGGGTGCTCAGGGATGTCCCTTCCAAGCCCACCCTCGGACAGCCAGAGCCCAGCAGTGCCAGGCCAGGAACAGCCTTCCTTTACTGCTGGCCAGAGGGCACATGACTGTCAAGGGCCAGCAGTGAGCGATTGATGCTAGTCTCTCCCACAGCCCCTCTCCCCAGTCCTTGGTGACCCAGGCTCACTCCAAGCCCGCTGGGTCAGTCAGGCTCACCTTGGCCACACACAGATTCCCAGGAAAGCCAACAGTGGGGTTGGTCCTGCTGCTTCACCTGGATCTGTGAGGTCAGAGATGGCTGAAGCTATGGCTCCACACGCCCCTGGGGAGGTTGTTTGGAGCAAGTAGTACCAGCGCAACCAGGACTCCGTGTTTCCCATGGAATGGGTCAGTGGATCACACTGGAAGATGGGGCAGGAGTAGGAGAGGAACCTGGCATGCTGTGAGCATGAGCCATACACCTGGAGATGACAGAAGGAGCAAAGCCAGGGAAAGCATCTGGCAGGAAGGTGTAGAAAACCCTCTCCCTTGGAGAGGTATCCCTTGCATGGGCTATGATAAGATCTTCTCAAACTCTCTTGGATTGAGAAATCCTCCTTGGTCATGGTGAGTTCCCAGCATGCTATGGAATCCCATGTAGATTCGTTGGGACCAATTGGTTTTTCCTCCTTTTGTACCACCCCTGCTTTTCCCCATAAAAACCCCAGTTTCTGCCCTGTTGAAAAGGGAGCTGTCGTCCCTAGCCTCCTTTGCAGGATGCTGGAATAAAGGCTACCTCTGTGGAACTGCTATACCATGCTCCTGTCTCTTTGTCCCTATGTTGGCCAGGGTACACCTCGCAAGGCAGCGCTGAAATCACTGCTCAGAGCTGAGCTGCCTGCACCTTGCTGAGGTTACCCGGCAGCTGAAGGACTGCCTGAGACCCCTAGAAAGTTGTCTCTTGCAGGACCTCTCTCTGGGAAGGTTGTGGTGTCCAGGTCAAGCCAGGAGACCCTGACCGGCCACCCAACAGGAAGGGACAGAGTTATGGAAAAGAATCAGCAACTCCCATGTTTAGTGGTGGAGGATGGTACAGCTGGTCGGGTTTCCACAGCCCTGGAAAAGCATACAGACAAGTCTAGATTGATGTGAAAGCGAGGTACACAGACATTGAATAGAAAAATCATAAACTTATGCTTCTATAGTTATAAGCAAGAATATGCTTTAAGTAAGTAAGAAACTGCATTAGATAAGATGATGAACTAATGTGATTGTATAGATTAAGCTAAAAGTTTAGGTGTTATAATAGAGACATATGTGTGTGCATGTAATAAGACCTTCTTGGACAAAAGAATCCAGATTGCAGTAGAAAGAAGTAAAGATGACAGGTCAGGAAAGTAAAACATACTCTGTGGCGACTGTCCCTTGGATTAGAAAGTTATATACTGTCTTGCAACAAAGAACTTGTGACCATCTCAGACTTTGGCCGACTGCTAGCTGTCTCACAGCCTTTGAGACTGATGTTATCTAAGCAATAAATCGTTCTTAGTGTGATCAGGGTCCCATCCCTTTGACTTATGTGACGACAGCTACAACCCAGCTTTGGCAATATGAAGATCATATTTTCTTCTCCCTACTGACCTATACATTGGCTGTGGAAACACTACAGACAGATTTGAAAGACTCGAGCAAACTAGAGAGGAAATGTCCCATACCCTGCCAGTATGGACCAGAGTCTCTGCTATTGGGAGCAGTCAAAATCCTGCTCAGGAGAAGGGAGACACACTATGAAGTAACCTGTGGTTTTAACTGTGTGACCATGGAAAGGACATGAGGAAGTGGGATTGCAAACCCATCTCTGCCCCATCAGCACAGGTGAGTTGAGAGGAAGAACACCACCACAGAAAACTCATCAAGGATAAATCTTCTCCAGTTTCCACTGGGCAAGTCCTCAGACAGAACAGATGGGCTGATGTTACTTCTGACCCTCTTGAAAGGACCTCCAGGTCATATTTACAAGAAGTGAGCAACGAGTACTATGATCAGAGCTAGAGGGGCCCTGACTCCATCCAGGTGGAAGAAAGGGACCATCGGATCTATTGGAGAATGTGGATCCAATGGCTGGTACAGCAGAACCACAAGAGTACAATGCTTTATTTGACACCAGTACCTGATGTACCCAAATGCCATCAATACAGATATCAATATCTGTAGGGATAGAATCCATCTCTATTTTTAGTATGACAGGGGAATCCTAACAGCTGACTGTATTGGAAGCTGAAGTGATCCTGACTGGGAATGAAGAGCAAAAGCATTGTGACTGGCCCAGTGGCCCCATGTAGCCTTTGCAGAAGTTACCTCAGGAAAGGATATTGTAGGGATACATCAGAAAACAGAAGGCAGCCCTGTGAAGTCCTATGTGATAAGTTGCAGAAGTTACGGAGGGACAAGGTGGATCAAGTCAGGTTGCAGAGTGGAAAGCTGTCCAACTGACTTTGGCCATTGCTGGATATCACTGAATGAGATAAATGGCCACTGACTCATGCATACCAGTAAATGCTCTGTGGAGGTGGCTGGACAATGGAAAAAGATCAATTGGCAGTGCAAAGGGAAACCCATCTGGGTTATTGAATTGTGGCAAGACATTGCTGTGGCAGCAGCTCTCTGGCCACAGAGAGAAACAGACAACTTTCCCAGGCTTTTCTGGGAAAAGTCTGTGAGAAGATCAGCGAAAAGAATGATGCTGCTTTGTTCTTCGCCTTCTGTGATCTGCACACGACTGAAGCTGAGCCAGGCTATTCAGCTTTGCCGCTTTTCAGCATCTGTGCTACACATGTGCACTGTGACATCTCTTGAGATCTTTTGGCTTTTCCCAAACATCAATAAAATCACAAGTTGCCTCCAGTACTTCTGACACGGCTGCATGTAATGCTCCCCACAGCACTTCCCTGTCTCCCAGGAGCTTCTGTGGACAAGGCGACAGATGAGGGAATTCTGCCAAAAACAGGGTTTTCTTCTCTCTGATTTTGTCTTGCTGACCATTTTGCTATCTTCGGAGGAGCTTGTGCATGAGGGCAGAGGGGAAGTTGATGCTGATCTGGCTGGGAAAGTCAGTGCTACTCCTTTCACCATGGTAGGAAGAAATTTGTATGCACTGGGGATGGGAAGGTCTGTAGTATTTTACTAGAGGCACTGGAGAGTTTTCTTGGGAAAATTCTATGGTCAAGGGGAGCAGAGCAGGCAAATGCCTTTTTGGTAGATCCCTGCAATTCTCTGCTTGGCAGAGGTAGGATCACGTTTCCCTCAGCAAGTGCAGGATTCTGCCAGTGCTGAAATAATAACTCAGAGAAAGCAGCTGCCCCTGTGGGATGGAGGACAACCCCTCCCTCCCTAATTTACTGTGTCCAGCATAGGACCACAATGGTCAGACCTTAATTACTGTCTGGTGAGGTCTTCTCCTTGTTTCCAGTAGATTAATTTCTGTCTTACACGTTTCCACTTGCGACATCTCATGTTCCTTCTTAATTTTGAAATCTTTCCTCACTGCTGGAACAAGGTTTGCCATCTGGAAAGTCTGCCAGGGCTGTGTGTCCATGGGAGCATCTGGAGAAAGAGGCTGCATGGTAGCCCAGGATCCCATTTCCCAGCGAACTTCACCTCCGAGGAGGGGGGGACATTGCTCCCAGCAGCCCTGGACAGGGGTAGCTGGGAGCCCTTGGCTTGGAGAGCTGAAAGTGGGGCCAGGATGGAGGCAACAGGTGAGTTCACAGGTGGGCACTGTTCTTTTAGCTTTGCTTTCAGTACTAAAACATCAGGTTACCTCGGGAAGGAGAGTTAAACACAACATAACAAGTGCTCTGTGCTGATCATCCCAGTGGACTGCTGCAGAACAAGGCACCAATGGCAGAACTTCCGCACAGTTTTCCTTCAGCTGCTGGTGGCATAACCAGGGAGCATCACAGAAAGGCTGAGCTGCTGCCCCCGCTGGGTTTGTACCAGACCAGCAATCTCAGTTGAGTTTCTAATGCAATAAATCACAGCTCCTTCAAAGCACTCCCCTCCTACCCTTTTTGTGCAGTTTTGCTTCCCAGAGGCGCATTCTGCATTGTTCCCCTGTGCTGGGAAATGAGAGTATCCAGCTCAAAGATTCATTAGCACAAACACCTTCTACCATGAAAAATGCACCATTGAGAGGGACAGGGCTCTGTGCCCTGGGGAGAGCCCTGCCAGGCAGTCAGGCATGTGGTTTTATAAAAATTGGAGCTACAGTTTGAAGCAGTTTAGATTTTTACCACTCAACTGTAATGTCCCCTTTACAGCATTTATCCTTTGGAGCTGGATAGAAATGGACTCTCCCCCTGGTCTGCAGCCATTCTTTTGTGTTGGCAGAGCTCTAATTATACAGCAATTCACCTTAATTAAACCAATTCTTGTGTAAGTGCACATGCAGACAATGCACCTGAACAAATGGCCTGACAAATATTGTCACTTTCAAGGCATAAACCCACATCAAATCCTTAATTGGAAAGTCAGATTGTAAATTGCTGCAGATTTTTAGCCTTTGTTCTTCAAATGATTGAACAGGAGTAATGGCCAAATACCCTGAATGCTCCCAAAACCTTGGCTGAATTCATTTTCTTAGCTGCTGAGGCCAAAAGATGTTCTTTGTTTAGGAAAAGGGAATGATGGAGCATTCTTAACTGTAACATTTGTCAGGCTGCTCTAGCGGGTATCAGAATGGCGGACCAAGGTAGAGACACCAAGTTCCCCTTCTGGAGGCTGGGTGACTTTGTGCAAATTGCTGGATTATTTGGCGATTCCCGCTGCCATCTGCCTTGCTGTTTGTCCAGAAAATGCTCCCTAAAGCTGGCACTGTCGGTCGTGTTATGCCATGGGCTGCAGCTCCACCCTGTAAGCAGTAATGCAGCCAACAGATGGTGCTGGCACACATGGCTGCTCCAGGTTTCTTCCCAAAATGCCACACAAGCTTTCTGCAACTGGGGATCCAATTTTTATTATTCCTATTTTTAGGGAGCTGCTACAAACAACAACCTTTTTACCTTTATTTCTCTGAGCCAAATTATTCTCTGGGACTGTGTGTGGTGTGTGGGCAGAATTCTTGCCAAAGGGATTTCATATCTCCACTTTGGCCCTTCTACAGAGTTTGACATAGAGGAAATAAGTTGGACTATGAAAAATTCCAGGTTCTGCATCACTAATTTGTCCTCCAGTGAAAAAAACAACCTGAAGACCTTGAGACAGTGGAGCAAGGGAAGGAAAAAAAAAAAAAAAACTAGCACTGAATTCAGAATTTCCTGCTGTTTGTAAAATGTGTTTAGCTGGGAGGTGCAGGGAGACAAGATTTCCAATCCTTTAATATGTATTGACTTCCTGGTGGTTCAGCTTTGTGCTGCTGAATGCTTGCCTTTCTGTAGATAATCAAACAGGCTCTAGGCATAGAGCTTTGTGGGGAAATATTCTGCCTTGTGAACCCAGCTAATAAAAGCAGAGCTAATTAAGCATGTAAATCATGCCCACATCAATTAGTTACTAACATGTTCCCTTGGCTGGCTATGACGGGCAGGGGGGTTTGCAGGATCCCTGTGCCCGGGGATTTACAGGAGCCCCGTGTCCATGCAAGAGAGACGGCACAAATAGGGTGGTGGGATGACGCTGGCATGGTGGTTGGGAGCTGAGGGTGGGATGCAGGGTGGCAGATGCTGAAGCAGCTCAAGGCAGGGATGGGGACAAAAATTACCCAGACACTGCATGGCTCCATTTACAAAGGGATGTGACTCCATCCATCACTTCCTAAACTGATGGAAACACTTCTCTGGAATAGAATGGTTTGGGATTTGGCCCAGGGTAAATCCAGTAAAAGGATGTAGCTCTGGATTAAAACACATTCCCAGGAGAAGGGACAGAATCTGCCCCACTTGCTCCTTGCAGTCCAGGCTCAGCCCTGCAGGCCCCTGAGATGTTCAGCAGATATGTGGGGACATTAGAGTGTTTGATTAGACTTTGTGGGCATGTTGAACATTTCACAGCAGGCATGGAAGCAAGCTGACTGCACAGTTGGAGAAAACAACCAGGGCTTGGCCTGTCTGGGGGCAGAACTCAGGACAAGTGGCCTAGTGTGATGAAGAGCGAAAGAGGAGTGAAAAACCTTTCGCAAATGAGGTAACAAAAAATGTATTTTGGCAGCTGGACATGTCTGTGAAATCCCAGGCAAAATATAGGTGGGCTAAAAATTGCTGCCATCTTCAGGGACAGTGCTAATCCAAGGTGTGCATGCAGAACTAAGATTTTTTCCCCAGGAGCAATTTTTTCTTTTCTTCCATGCCGTCCATCAGACTGCACCGGGTGGCATCCCTGCACATCCCTGGCATGTGCAGGAGGGCCCAGGGGAGGTCCTGTCAGCTGCCCTGGCTCTCCATCTCCCTCACATTCCCAGAAACCCTGCACAGGCACACAGCAAGACCTTGAAAAGCATCCAAAGGCATCCACCTCACTTTTCATTAAGGAGAACAGAATTAGCATCTGGATGGATCCCAGGCAGGGATGGGAGCACAGGGGTGGGAGCAGAAGGAAGAGCAGGCTCTGGGCTACAGGGCCAGATGAAGGTGCTTCTGGAGAGCAAAGGTTGGGTGGGAAGCCACAGACAGCAGGGTATAAAATGCTGAGCTATTCCAGATGTCTTTATTTTTCAATTAAATAGAAAATAAAAGTTGTCCTCACCCCTTGCAAGATCTGGGACCATGAGGTTAAAGAACACATTTTATCACTGCCACCTGTTTGAAAGCAGGAGCCTGCAGGCATCCTCTGAGAGCAGGGCTCACTTTTCTGAATGCACTAAGCTGACCTTTGCTGCACCAGGCCCAGGAATTGCCTGCTCACCAGGACATGGGTCCAGGCTGTCTTCTGCAGCCAATGCCATGCCCTTTTCTGCCTGGAAAGCAACTTCTTTGGCTCTGGCAGCAACTCATCCTCCTTCTTGGAGCTGGGCCAATGCGCAGCCACAAACAGGAGCGGCCCTAGCATGAAGGAGGAGGAGGCCTGTGATGAAACTGTTGGACCATTCCCCTGGTTGGCTTCAGTCTGTGCTGCCTAGACACTTCATTTGTTGTTTCACACCTTACTGGCAGGGCAGGAGAGCTGACAGTTTCTGCTAGGACATGGTGTGAGTGCTGGGGACAAGCTGCACTACAGCTATGAGTCTAAAATGAATTTTTTCCCCTTGTCTGCCATCAGTCAAGGATTTTGCTATGACAAACTCTTGGGTACTAACAGACCATCTGGTAGCGGTGGAAGAAATAGCAGAGCAACTTCCAGTAGCTCTGGGCAAATTCAGTTAGATTAAATTAAATAACCACAGGAGCTTGTTCACAAATTTTTGTCAACTGAAGCTCAGAAGACAGAACGAAGAGACTCCCCAGAAGCTTCCTTCAACCACAGATCCCAAGAGAACAGGATCCAGCTCTGTAGTGACAAGATCCATGCATCTTCATGGAAATACAATGGAGTCAAGTTCATTACAAATCAAGGTGTCAGGCAGGTCCCACAGTATTTCCTTCCTTCCCACAGCAGAGTCTCCACACTGTCATGAATGCAGGCAGCTCTACCCTTTCCACCTCCTGCTGAAGTCATGAAAGAAGTACCAAACATGCCAGCATGGATGTGTACCACCCTCACCCTGCGCCTCCAGGTGCCCTCCAAAAAATCCCTGGTGCCTTCAGCAGAATTCTAGGAATGAGGAGAGAAGAGGAGCCTGCAGAAGGTACTGACAGACTCTTTGGTGTTGAGTCCCAGATCAGGGATTTGTAGCCCACAGCTACCACTTGAAGGAAACACCTGAGGAGCAAATGTGTCCCCCAAAGGTACCTGCTCTTCACAGGCAGGTGGGAGCAATGCTCCTCTGGCTATGCTGAGACCTGCAATTCTCCTGTTCTGGAACAGATCTTTTGAGTCACCTTGAGGAAGGTATTTAATCTCCCCGTGTTTCCATTCTCCAAGTGAAAGACAGAAATAGCAGCACTGCCTTCCTTCCAGCAGACTAAGTGTATTAAATATTGTGAGGTGATGGTAGTCCTGGAAGGGCCTCGAAGGAAGAGATTTATTTGAATGCATTTGTTGTGCACTACTCCCTCAGCCCTGAGTTTTAATCTTCTTCTCCTTTCCATCATTGTAACCTAAATTTCCTTGAGCTGTCTCACCAGAACTCAGTCTCAGTTTAATCCCTGCCTTGTTTGAGTGATTTCTCCAATTTCTCCTTTAGCAGATGATGAGGTTTATGCTAGCCCTCATCCCTTCTCTCAGTCTATCCCAGGAGAGCTGCAAAAACTCCCTCCACAGGGAGCACCAGTGGTTTATGTGGGAGCTTGTGCAACTTTTTAGGATAATCCCTCTTCTGTTTTTCCAGTCTAGTGATGTGTGGTTCACAGCCTTTTCCAGACCTGCTGCACTGCCTCATGCTGGTGGGGGGGTTGGACGGAACCTTTCCACCAAAGCATCAGCAGCCTGTGACTCCTCTTGGCTCCCTCGGGATGTTTTGGTCTGGGCAGAGGTGCCTGGGTACCCCTTGCTCATGCAGGTGGGAACCCTGTGTTTCACAGAGGTGCATCTGGCAAGCTGGGCGAGCAGCATCATAGAATCTGGGAATGGGTTGGATTGCCTTGGGAGGGACAAAAGGATCATCCAGTTTCAATCCCCACAGACAAGGACACCTTCCCCTATACCAGGTTACTCAGAGCCTCATCCAGCCTGGCCTCAAACAATTCCAGGGGTGGAACATCCATAATTTCAGTGCTATGTTTGGATTCTTCCTGGTTTATTAACTTCCAGCTTTTTTGACTGTTTTTTTTTTTCCCAGCAGGATTATTTGATACTCTATTATCAAACAAATCCTGGCTCACATAGGCAGAAATGTGCAGGAGGCATATCATTCCCAATTTATTAGCTTGGTTAACATGATGTTATCGAGAATTGATTGTAATGCTTAGTGGCATTAACAGTGCCTTCCTATCATAATGGCAACATTTATTGCCAGGGGCACTATTTGTGCAGCAGTTGTGTTACACCACAAATAATTCTATTACGTACATTCAATTTGTATCATTACACATAACACAACTGTGCCTCCTGCATCATCTCATACTTCATTAATGCTTGAGGCAGAACAGACTCACATAAGTACCCTTCTTGGCACTTTTCATTGGAAATTATATTCCACTCATTATTAAAATGTAGATCAAAAATGACATTTCCTGACTATTAAAGATACAGAAAGAAAAGTCACTGCTGTATTAATAAAGAAGACCAAATAAAATTCATTACTCTGAAAATGTTCACTCTACAAATTTAAGGAGACGCTATTAGGTTTGGTAAACATCAACTATGATGACTCTTATTTTCCTGCATTTCTCTGCAAATTTCCAGCAATTCTGTGTCATTGCCTCAATAAAAAGCACTAGCATAAGTTGCCTAGAGATGCTGTGCATTTTCCACTTCTGGAATTGCTCAAGGCCAGGCTGGATGGAGCTCTGAGCAACCTGGTCTAGTGGAAGGTGTCCCTGCCCATGGCAGGGTGTTGGAACTGGATTAAGGTCCCTTCCAACCCAAACTTTTCCATGATTCTATGAGACTGTCCCAGGTAGCCTTCCAAGAGAAGCAGATGGAAACACATAATAGAATGGGACATTTCACCACAGGAACATGAAGTTTCTTTCACTTGGGAAGTCTTCTGGGTGGGATCTACTCCAGACAGAGCACAATCCCTGTCATTTAATCCAAGCTGCAAAGACACTCTAGAGGAACATGCACACATCTCTTAAAAAACTCAGCAAGAAAAAAATGCATCTTGACCCACACAGACAGCCCTTGTTTGAGGAGGTCTCCATCCTCATGAAAAAAAATCTACCAGGTGTCAAATTAAAGGGATTTTTTTGGAAGCATTTATGGGCACATGACATGACCTGTGCCATGCTGTGGGAAGGGATATCAGAGAGGTTTTTTGTAAAACAAGATACCAGGAGGTCAATTGTTGCCCCAGCTCATGGTGACAAACTCCTGTTTGTGTCAGCCACTGAGCAGGGATAGGAAGTCTAAGCCCTATCAAGGATTAAAGGTTAAGTCCACTTAGCCTTGTTAGGCAGCTGTATTTGGAGGTTTTGAAACAATTCAGACAGCAGTGAGGTAGATTTAAATAAGTGAAAGAACTTTTTGGCATTTCTAACAAGCAGGAACATTTTCAGCTTTCAGTACAGGATGAGGTGAGGAGGGCAGAATGTGTATTGGAAATATTTGCACATATGATATTAAAGCACACACAAATCACATTTTTGTGAGACACATACAAACACACAAGACTTGGGCCATCTCTAACTTAGGACATAGCTAAAAATAATAGAGATTTTGAACATATTTTTGAAGAACTCTCGAATGGCAGTTGAAAGGCAGATGAAGTGGCTATTTTTATCTGGCAAGCTTCCATGCAAAATTTCCTGCTGATGCAGGCTCAGAGAAATGGAGATCTGAGAGGAGGGGGAAGAAAAAAGTGCCATAAAGCTTTTTGGATGAGCCTTGAAATGTTTCTGTGAGCTTCCATTGCAAGGTTTATGAACCTTCTGCTTGTTAACTTCAGTTTTGCTCAGTGTTTTAACCCTGCTTTATCTTCTGTGGTCCAGATGACACATTTACACATCTTTAGAAAATTCAGTGAGATGCTCTTCAAACAATGTGTGACTTTGCATTAGCGAGGGCAGAAACTTGATGGTTTTACCTCAATAGATAGAAATTTTTCAATATGTCTACAGAAAGTGCTTTTCTGTGAAACATTCTCTTTGATTAGATCATGCAAATTTAGTGCTGACTGGTACATCCATAAGATGAAGAGTGAGAATAACTCTTGAGTGTTTCATCATTTGTCTCTGCACTGGTCAGAAATGGTCAATTGAGCTCCAAACTGTAGAAATTTAGCAAAAGGAGTTGGATACTCAGAGGATAAAAATATAAAAAAAATGCTTTTGAAGGATTTTTCCTTGCTAGTGCTCCTATGTTGACAAGTTGCCTAACAGGTATGAAACTGGAATAATCTATTGAGGGCACATGTGGGTTGTGCTGCTGAAGCAATTCTTGATTTGCAGTGCATTTAAAATGATAGTGTTTTCTTTATTTACCCTTTTCTTTCCCTTCAGAGAAGAACTGAAAGCCCCACGTCACCCAAGATCTCTGGTAAAGTATCCAACAGAGGACAGCCATGGTCCTCATACACCTCAGGCTTGATGTGCACCAGCATCTTCCCATCTCCCTCAGGACCTGAGCACTGCCCTAGAAAAGCTGTGAAAGTGTCAGCAAAGGTGCATCAACCTGGAGCCTTCTTCATTTATCTTTTGCCTTTATCTTTTGTAATGTCAATAGCTGGCTGCCTTGACCTCTTTCATGCAATTGGCCATCCCATGAAAGACCCTAAAAAATTCAAACCCAGTATTCATTGAATCATTGAATCATGGAATAGTTTAGGTTGGAAGGGACCTTAAAGATTATCTTGTTCTGATCCCCTGCCATGGACAGGAACACAGGCCACATTGCTCAGAGCCCAGTTCAGCCCAGTCTTGAACACTTCCAGGGATGGGGCAGCCTCAGCTTCTCTAGGCAACACCTGTGCCAGTGTTGTTTCTGTAACCAGTGTGCACTAAAAATTTGCTTCCACCTTTCCCAAATACAAAGGGATCTGGGCTTGGGCCACATTATTTTGGCAGTAGGAAATGCCCAAATTTCTGTATGTTCCGGCCTAGCACTTGAAAAGAAATATTTCCCTATACTGGGGAATTCAGCTGTTCTTTGCTTTTTTGCTTTTATTTTTTTTTTAAGGTAGATGTCGTGGTTTGACAGGGAAATGAATTTTTTCAGGAAGTTGGGGTGAAACCAATCAGTGGTCAGGTTTGGATATTGGCACTTGGAGTGACCACTGAAGGCATTGGACATGCCTCTGAGAATACAGCGGGTTAAAAGCAGAGAACGCCCAGGGGAACTGTCTCTTCTGTTCCAGTCAGGCAGTCCCTGGGAACATGAAGGAGCCCCTAGGGCCATTCCTGACCAAGGCTCCCCAGGGACTCCTTCCAGCAGATCCTTGAGGCCACTGGGATGTGGGCTAGGGGGGGATGCTGAGGGCAGGACAAGGGGGTGATGGTGCCCAGCCTGGCTGGGGCTGTGCCAGGAGGCCCCAGTGCCTCAGGACAAGGTGTCTCCTCACAGCCCTTGGTGGCACAGACCCTGCTGTGCCCCAGGGCACCAGGACTTGGCTTCTCTTTGTCCTCACCTGTCATCAGTGCCCCCAGTTCTCTGCTCTGCCTGGGGCCTGGGGACGCTTTCTCAGTCGTGTCCCTCAGTGGGAGCCATTAAAAGTCAAAGAAACTTTGGAGATGGATTCTGACTTGGAGTTCTGGAGAGGGTTCTTCAGCTCCCTCTCAGGGCCTGATGTTCAGGGCCTGAGCACAAAGCCCCAGAGGGTCATTCAAGTGCTTGTGCTGTGTCTGTGCTGCTGAGCTGGGCCGGGCTCCTGGCACAGAGGGTGATCCTGGCAACCAAGAAGAACTTCAAAAGCACATTTCTCTTGATGAGCAGCTCTTCTCCCAGCCCAGAAGGGCTGGGGCACTGCCTGCAGCCATCCCGGGCACAGCCCAGAGGCACAGAGAGCTTCAATCTGTCAGGGCTGGGAAGGTGCTGAGAAGTGCCTGGGGCAGAATCACTGCCAGCCCTTGGCACAGGAACCTCTGGCTGCAGGACAAGGCAGCTGCAGCTCCTGCAGTGATCTCCTCAAGCTGGAACATCCCAATGCCCACAGACCCTGTAAGTACCTTCTCTGATTCTCTCTTGTGCAGAGCAGCCAGGGGTGCCCAGGGCTGTCCTGCAGAGCAGGGTCCTGCAGCCCAGGGCACTGTGCTGGGCCAGGAACTCTGCTGCCTGCCAGAGGCAGCTCTCAGCCAGCCCAGGGAGCTGCTCCCAGCACTGGGGGACAAGATGTGGGTGGAAGGAGACAGGTGAAATTTGTTGTGTGGTGAGGATGCTACATTGTTCAGGACTGCTCCCAGCATGGCATTTAACTCCAGAACATTTCCAAGTAGATTATACAGGGAGCACAGCAAGTCATGGGCTGCAAACAAGGGCAAATCCTGCAGTTTTAATCTACTGCTCTGGATGGCCTGGATAGGAAATTGCACATAGATATTAGTCTTTCAGTTGAGGCAGAGAAAAATAATAAAGTTTTCTCTCTGATATTAATAAACCAGGCAGTGACAGAAAACAGCACAGGGCCCCTTAGAGGCACCATCAGTGTTGCTTTTCCAGCCTCCTCAGGGTTGCTCTGGCATTGCCATTAGAGCCTGCAGAGCCAGAGCTGCCTCTGGGCAGTGCCTGAGCTTGGAGGGGTCTGCAGAGCAGAGATGAGCCCCCAGGGCTGGGCTGGGCTCTGGCAGCACTGGCAGGGCCCAACCCTGGGCACAGGGAAGCAGCTGCTGGCAGGGACAGCTCCAGGCAGCAGAGCCCTGGGCAGGCAGAGGGGGGAAAGTGCCCCCAAGCTGTGCTGGGATATTTAAAGTCCTCTCCAAACCCCAAAAAAATTCCATGATTACCTTTTTTACAGATCCACGTGGCAAGGCACCACAAATGTCCAACAGCAGCTCCATCAGCCACTTCCTCTTGCTGGCACTGGCAGACACGCGGCAGCTGCAGCTCCTGCACTTCTGCCTCTTGCTGGGCATCTCCCTGGCTGCCCTCCTGGGCAACGGCCTCATCATCAGCGCCGTAGCCTGCGGCCACCACCTGCACACGCCCGTGTTCTTCTTCCTGCTCAACCTGGCCCTCAGCCACCTGGGCTCCATCTGCACCACTGTCCCCAAAGCCATGCACAATTCCCTCTGGGACACCAGCACCATCTCCTACACAGGATTTCTGCACAGCTCTTTTACATTATGTTCTTCATCTCAGTAGAGCTTTTCCTCCTGACCATCATATGCTACGACTGCTACGTGTCCATCTGCAAACCCCTGCACTACGTGACCCTCCTGGGCAGCAGAGCTTGTGCCCACATGGCAGCAGCTACCTGGGCCAGTGTCTTTCTCAATGCTCTCATGCTCACGGCCAATACATTTTCCCTGCCCCTGTGCCATGGCAATGCCCTGGGCCAGTTCTTCTGTGAAATCCCCCAGATCCTCAAGCTCTCCTGCTCCAAATCCTACCTCAGGGAACTTGGGCTCACTGCAGTTACTGCCTGTTCAGGACTCGGATGTTTTGTGTTCATTGTTTTCTCCTATGTGCAGATCTTCAGGGCTGTGCTGAGGATCCCCTCTGAGCAGGGACGGCACAAAGCCTTTTTCACCTCCCTCCCTCCCTCACCTGGCCGTGGTCTCCCTGTTCCTCAGTACTGGCACATTTGCCTCCCTGAAGGCCCCCTCCATCTCCTTCCCATCCCTGGATCTGTCCCTGTCAGTTCTGTACTCGGTGGTGCCTCCAGCCCTGAACCCCCTCATCTACAGCCTGAGAAACCAGGAGCTCAATGCTGCAGTGTGGAGACTGATGTCTGGATGCTTTCAGGAACATTAAACTGCTGGCCAATTTTTGCCAATCACTTGTAATAAAAGTCATCTTTGATACTTCTTGTTGGTTTCATTTTGGACATTCTTTTTCTTTATTTTAGTTTTTCCATATTGTCCACAGAGAAATGTCATTGCTTGTGCCATTTCTCATTTTGTTTCTCTCCACCTTCCCTGTGGCCACAGACTGTGTCAATGAGGGGCTGCGATCTTGGTAGCTTTAAAGGAACTCAAGGATGTCCCAGCAAAGTTTTCTGCAGAGATGCCCTTTTATTGCCTTCTCTGGAGCTGCAGCAGCAATGTCTGTGTGCAGAGCTGGGGGCAGATCAGTGCTGGACAGCAGCTCTGGTCCTGCTGGCCACACCATTCCTGATCCAGGCCAGGAGCCATTGGCCTTCTTGGCCACCTGAGCACACTGCTGGCTCATGTCCAGGCTACTGTCCATCAGTCCCTTCAGGTCCCTTTCTGCCTGGCTGCTGTCCAGCCACTCTGTCCCCAGCCTGTGGTGCTGCAGGGGTTGTTGTGGCCAAAGTGCAGGACCTGGCACTTGGACTTGCTAAACCTCACCTTGTTGGATTTGGGCCCTGGATCCAGCCTGTCCAGGTCCCTTTGCAGAGCTCTCCTACCCTCCAGAGATCAACACTCACATCCAGCTTAGTGTCATCTGCAAAGATGTCCTTGGTTCCAAGGAGCCCCTCAGTGTCACAATGCCCCTTTGGTTACACCAGGCCCTGCACTGTCACACTGGTCTCTGTGGTTCCATGGGGCCCCAAAATGTCACAAATGGACTCCTTGGTTCCATGTGACTTCACAGTGTCACAATGTTCTCGTTGGTGCCACAGTTTCACAGTGGCCCCCTGGTTCCGTGGGGCCCCAATGTGTCACAAAGGCCCCATGGTCACATGAGGCCCCACACGGTCACAATGCTCTCTGTGGCTCTACAAGTCCCCTCAGTGTCACAATGGGCTCCTTGTTTCCATGAGGCCAGACAGTGTCACAAGAGCCTTCCAGATTCCTTGAGGCCCCAGAGTGTCACAGTGGCCCCTTGGTTACACAAAGTTCTCCAGTGTCACAATGTCCCCTTGGTTCCATGAGGCCCCGCAGTGTCAGAATGACCCCTTGGTTCCACTGGGCCCTGGACTCTCCCAATGGTCTCTTTGGTATCGCAGTGTCAAAATTGTGAAACCCCTCGGTTCCACAAGGCCCCGCAGTGTCACAATGGCCTCTGTGGTTCCACGAGGACCCAGTGTCACGGTGGACTCCCTGGTTCCATGTGGCCCCAGAGCACTACAATGGAGCCCTGGTTCTATGGGGCTGCACAGTGTCACTCTGGTCCTCTTAGTTCCACGAGACCCTGCAGTGTCACAATGGCCTCAGAGTGTCCCAATCATCACAGAATGACAGAATCAAATAGGCTGGAAAAGACCTTTGGGATCATCAAGTCCAACCAATGCCCTAAAACTGCCTTGTCACCCAGACATGCCACTAAGTGCCACTGGAGAGGGACAGTAACTCTGCCACCTCCCCCCTGGCCTGCCCATTCCAATGCCCACTCACCCTTTCTGTGAAAAACTTCTTCCTGTTGTCCAGCCTAAACCTCCCCAGGTACAGCTTAAGGCTGTGTCTTCTTGTCCTGCCCTCCAGCAGATCCACACTCACATCCAGCTTGGTGTCATCTGCAAATCTGGTGATGGTGGGCTTGATCCCCTCACCCAGATCATCAGTGAAGATGTTAAACAGGATTGAGCCCAACACAGATCCCTGGGGGACAGCAGCAGGGACTGGACACCAGCTGGATGCACCACCATCCCCACCACTCTCTGGGCCCAGCCTCCAGCCAGCTCTTCAATCTCCCAGCCAGGAGGGAACCTGCCCAAGCCATGGGCTGCAGCTTTTCCAGGGAATGCTGTCTGAGACAGTGTCAAAGGCTTTGCTGAAGTCCAGATGGACACATCCACAGCCTTTCCCACAGGTGGGTCACCTGGTTATAAAAGGAGATCAGGTTGGTCAGACAGGACCTGCCCCTCTTAAATCCACACTGGCTGGCTCTGACCCCTCAGCCATCCTGTGGGTGCCCTGTGATGGCACTCAAGGTGATCTGTTCCATAACCTTGCCAGGCACCAAGGTCAGGCTGACAGGCCTGGAGTTCCCCAGATCCTCCTTCCAGCCCTTCTTGGGGGATGGGTTCACACTGGCACCTCCAGTCCTCGGGCACCTCCCTGGTGAGCCAGGACTGATGGTAAATGATGGAGAGCAGCTTGGGGAACTCATCCAACAGCTCCCTCATCCCCCTAGGATGGATCCCCTCTGACCCCATACACCTGTGAGCATCTGAGTGGCCCAGCAGGTCACCAGCTGCTTCCTCCTGGATTACAGGGGGCTGTTCTGCTCCCTGAGCCCATCTGCCAGCTCAGGAGAACTCTTGTCCTGAGGACAACCTGTCCTAATATTGAAAATTGAGACAAACAAGGTGTTAAGTAGCTTGGCCTTTTCCTTATCTTTAGTTACTATATTCTCCACGGTATCAAATAAAGAGTAGAGGTTCTCCTTATCCCACATTTTGCTATTAATTTATTCATAGACACATTTTCTATTATTTTTCACAGAAGTGGCCAGGTTAAGCTCTAATTGAGCTTTCACCACTCAACTTTTCTTTCTTCATGACCTAACAACATCCTTAAAAATTCCTAAGTTGCCTGACCTTCTGTCCAAAGTTGATGCACCCTCTTCTTTCCCTTGAGTTCCCACGAAAGCTCCATGGGCAGCCAGGTCAGTAATTTTCCTCACCAGCTCATCTTTTGCCACACTGGGACAGGCTGCTCCTTTACCCGTAAGATTACTTTCTTGAAATGTGTCCATCCTCCCTAGACCCCTTTGTTTTTAAGGGCTGTTTCCCATTAAAAAAATCAGTACTTGATTCGCTACTCTCCAAATCTCCATCCTAAATAGGCCAAAGTCTGCCCTTCCTAATTCCAGTGTGGAAGTTCTGTTGCTGCCCCTCCTTCTTTCACAGAATATTGAAAACTTGACTATTTCATGGTCACTGTGCCCCAGGCAGCCTCTGACCCCCACATCTGCCACCAGCCCTTCTCTGTTTGTGAACAGCAGGAGACAGAGCTTTCCTTGGGAGTGGGAGTGTTACCAAAAATTCAGTAAAACAGAAAACTCCTTCACACCAATGCAGCATTAAGAAGCAGCGTCCTTTATTCAGACAGACGCACGGGGGATAGCTCCTCCAAAAGCCAAGCATGCTGAGTGCAGGAAAGTTTCTGTTCATATTCTGTATTGTGCACACATATTCATTGATTGTCCGGGACTAAACACACATCTGATAATCATTTCCCCAAAATCATAAACACATTTCCCCTCCCCTTTACCCATGCTGCCTTCTGTCCTGGGGGGTCTCTCTGGTGGTCCCTGGTGGTCGTGGACCCCAATGTTCCAGTGGGCCTGGCTGAGCTGGCAGGACACTGAGGCTGGTGAATTTCAGTTCCCCTTCTCACACAATGGGCATTGTGTGGTTTCCATAGGCCTGGGGTTTGGAGAACAAGCTCCAGGTGTCAGCTCACCTGGTGGAGACAATTTATCATCTGGTAACATGAGGTCACAGAGCAGACTATGACATCACAGAGTTGGCTGTGACATCAGAGACCATCTATGTGACATTAAAAAATTGGCTGTGACATCACAGGACAGAGCTCTGACATCATAGAGCCAACTCTGACATCACAGAATTTTGCTGTGACATTACAGGGCAGCTCTGTGACATCACAGAATGGATTGTGGCATCAGAGACCAGCTGTGTGACATTAGAGAATGGGTTGTGACCTTACAGACCCAGCTGTGACATCACAGAGCAGGCTTGATGTCACACAGAGGGGCTGTGTGACATCCCAGGAGGGTTCTGTGAGGTCACTGGGTTGGTCACTCCACCCCAGTTCCCCCTCACAGTTTCTCCCAACAAGTCCAATGCTGTTCATGCCCAGTGGGGTCCCTGTCCCCCCGTATCCCCCCGGTCCACCTGGAGCCACAGCCTCCACCAAAGGATGTTCCACAGGATCCACCCCAGAGTCTGACACGGGGAAAAGGGGCCAGGGCTGTGTGACCAGGACATCAAGGACGTGGATCATCCAGGTCCCTGTGGCCTGGCTTGGGTTCCCCAGGGCAGGAAAGGTGTCTGGCAGCTGGAGCAGGCTTAGGGAAGGGCCTCCAAGGTGGGGCTGGAGCCCTTGGGCTGTGAGCAGAGGCTGAGGGAGCTGGGCTTGTCCAGCCCAGAGCAGGGAAGGCTGAGGGGCTCCTCATCCCAAGCCTGGCAGTGCCAGCGAGGAGGGGATGGAGAACACAGAGCCAAGCTCTTCACTGGGGAGCCTGGTGGGAGACAAAAGCCAATGGGTGGAAGGGGAAAGAGGGGAGATCAGCCAGGCCAGGAGGAGATGAAATGAGTCAGGCTGGTTTCAGCATTTCCTCAACACCAAAAGCAGCCTGATCTCCCTTCTCCATCCACCACTGACAGCTTTGCAAATCAGGAACTGTTTGAGCTGTTTTTCCCTCACTCCTGGAAGAGCATCCTGATACAAGAACTTAATTGGGTTTATATCTATCACAGAACCATGTTTGTCTAAAATAAATTTTAGTAAGGAAATCACTTGTGGATGGTGGACACATCAGACTTGCTGGGACGTTGCACATAGCTCAGGGAAGAGTGTGATTGTTATTAAATTGTGTCCTGTTCAACTGTGGTCTGTTGGCCATGAAGAGAAACTTTCTGTGCCTCTGATTCTCACCAGTTCCTGATGCCCAAAGGACACAAACCTGATGAGTTGTGGTTCCCACTGCAGTGGTGGCACTTGCACCTCCCTCCATCCCCAGAGCAGAGCTGCCTTGTCCCAGAAAGTCTCAGGCAATGCAGGGATGAAGGAAACAGGACAAGCTGTGGGGATCAGGGGAAGGGCAGGGCCAGGGATTTGGGGTGGTTGTGAGCCCAGGGCAGGACTCGGCCCTTGGCCTTGGTGAACCTCATCCAATTGTCCTGGGCCCATGGCTCCAGCCTGATATCAATCTATAAACAGGAAGAGAAAACTAAATAGGACAAAAGAGTTCTCTCTGCACTGTTTTCAATATAGTATATTCACTTTGAATACAGTTCTGAAATCTGTCTAATTAACCACAGATGAATTGAGATCTTCAATTACTACCAGCAGCTTTTCTTGTTTGGGTATTTTGAACAAACATTTATGAGCATTTCTCACTGAAGTCGTGAACTGAAGAGCTCAAGAAAGAAGAGGCCTCTGGAGCAGTAAAATTAATCAGCAACCTCCAAGGGGCTCAGGATCCATCCCCATCAGAGCAGCAATGAACGAAAATGGGCACAGCTTTGTGGCTGTCCCAGCTCTGGGATGGGCCCTGGGCCTGGAGCAGGAGCAGCTCTGGAAGGCCCCAAGGCCGGGGCTCTTGTGCTGGCCTGGGCAGATGGGATGACAGCAGGGGCTGCAGAGTGTGGGAGGGGTTCCTGCTCTCCCTTGGGAGGCAGCAACAGTTTAGAAAAGGTTGCCAATCAACTGCTGCTCTCCACCCCAGAAGAGCTGTCCATCAATGTTTAGCATACTCCCCAGTTCCAGAAAGTTCAGTTAGTCTGTTACCCCCATTGGCTCCTGTTAGAATACCACTCCTCCTCTGTACCCCGATTAGTTCTTTGTATGTCACCCCACTCTGTCTCCCCCCCTTTACCCATTGCCCGTTGGCTGTTTTGTACCCTAACCATGCCTACTCCTTTGCCCTTAATACCCAGCCCCGCCTTCCCTCGGGGCTCTCGGAGTTTGCTTCCTTTTGGAGAGTTCGTGTCCCTCATTTCACCCTCCTGTTCCTGCAACGCTCCTGAAATAAATCCTCTAGGAATAAAGCCCTCTCGTCCTTACGGTGGAGCCCTCTCGTCCTTACGGTGGAGCTATCCGGGTCCCGCCACCTCCTCCCCACGGACCGGCCGCCCGAGGGTTTTCCCCCAGACTGGCTGGGCACCCAGGTGAAGCCCGGAGGACTTGTAGTTTAATACAGCAGAGCTCTCAGCACCTCAGCCAGAGAGGAGCAGGGCACCCAGGGAGCCTCCTTGTGCCTTGGCCAAGCCCCTTCCCCCATGGCTGGGGCTGAGTCCTGGCTGAGCTGCAGCTGCTGCTGTGCCCTTGCCAGGGGCTGAGGCCGTGGGGCCAGTGGCCAGAGCAGCCTGGCCTGAGCAGAGCTGTGGGGCCAGAGCCGGCTGGGCTGTGCTGGGGAGAGGCCCTTGGTGCTGCACAGAGCTCAGGGCAGCTGGCAGAGCTTGCAGGGAGCTGGGCTGGGCTCAGAGAGCCTGGCCCAGAAACCATCAGTGTCCATCTCAGCCTGGCTGAGCGTGCAGGGGCAGGACTCAGCCCAGGCCTTGTGGGGCAGGGCCAGCGCCTGTGCAAGGCATTGAAAACAGGCAAGTGCCCGAGAGAGGAGGCTGCTCTGTGCCCTTGGGGGCATGGACACAGCAGGGAGGGGGCCCAGGACATTTGTCAGCGCCAGCCTCTGTCCCCAGCCCTTGGCAGCCCTGGCTGCTGAGCCCAGCTTTGGCCTGGGCTGAGTTTGGCTGTGGCCCAGCTCCATCCTCCTGCAGGGCTCAGGGCCTGTTCCCTGCCATGGCCAGCCCTGGCCAGCCTCTCTGCTGGCCCAGAGGCCGGCAGAGCCCGGGGCAGGGCTGTCTGTGCAGCCCCACAGGTGCCACGGGCTGGGCAGGAGCTGGCAGAGGCTGCCCAGCAGGGAGGCCATGGGGCACAGAGCCCCAGGCCTGCTGTGGGCACCACGGCACAGGGGCCATTCCCAGCCGCAATGCTCCTGTCCTGGGCTGGGCCTGCACAGGGGCTGTGGCACCATGGCTGGGCCAGCACAGGGCCACAAAGGGGCCACGCAGCCGCTGCCGGGGCTGGCAGCAAGGCCGGGCACAGACAAGGAATTGCTGAGCGTGGCCTGCACTGGCCAGGGCTGACTGTGCCAAAGGCAGAGCTCAGCTGCCCTTGGGGGCTGCAGGAACACTCAGGAGCCCAAAGAGCCTCCTCTCCTGTGCTGGAGACCAAGGCTGAAGCAGGGAAATGCAGGGCTGCTGCGCCATGGGGAGGGCATTGAATTCCAGCACACACCTCAGCTCTCTGATGATCCCGGCACCGTGCTGGGCCCTGTTTCAGCCTGGAGCAGAGCAAATGTTGATGGCACAGGAGCCCTGCAGGGCTGGCAGGGACCTGCAGCTTGCAAGGTGCTCTGCTCTCCCTCAGCTCCTCTCTGAGAGATCCAATCCCAGCTGGGCACCTCAGGGCACAAGTGGCACTGCCTGTTCATGGGCACGCACCTGATGTCTGCCTGGAAAGGGGCACAGGTTTTAATACCTGCTTGTTTCATAATATACAAACAAATCATTATTATCTGGGTCATTTGAGTACTTTAAAGACAAGGCAGTTTTCCTGCCAGGAAAACAAATTTCCTGGATCTACTGGATTCTTCTGCTGATGGCAGTTAAAGAAATACTGATTTCCCCCCCTACCTTTGCCACCAACATTCAGTCTAATATTTAATGTCCCTCTTCCTTCAGATGTTTCCAGCTCTCCTGTTTAAATGGCCATGTCTAAGGACATCACTTCATTTAGAGCTGGATCTAGGTCCTTCCTGTTGCTCCCACATTTTCTCCTGCAGCTGTTCTCAGGTCATTCCAATGCATCTCTCTTGACTGGCTTCATGCTTTGAACTTCAGGGAGTTCCCCAGTCTTTCAGAAGTTTAAATAACACCTTAGAATTTTAGTTGTATTTTTGTAGTTTATATCACCTCTTCCTATTCCTTTGTCTAAAAGTCTTCCTGCATGGCAATCCCTTGTGGGTGGTGGACATGTCAGATATTGCTGGGATGCCACAAGGAGCTGAGGGAAGTGTTTTCTTTTTTCTTAAATTTTATCATGTTCACATTTTTTATGTTGGCCATGAAGAGAAACCTTCCTCTGTGGGGACCCCCAGGGTCACAATGGTCTCACTGGTTCCATGAGGCCTCACAGCGTCACAATGCTTTGCTTATTCCATGGGGCCTCATAGTGTCCCAATGGTCTCCATGATCCCATGAGTCCCCTCAGTGTCTTCATGGTTCCATGGGCCCTGTGCTGGTGCATTCCCCCCCTCCCCTTCTCAGGCCACCCTGCCAGCTGAGAAATGCTCGCTGGGCCTTGGCCTTGGCCAACAGCCCCTGGGCTCAGCTGCTCTGGAGCTCATCACAAACACTGTCTGCTCCAGGCACTGCTGCTGCCCAAACAGCTCCTGCTTGCTTTAGGAGCAGCCCTGGGAACTGTTTTTGTTCCCTCAGTGGCACAACATCCCTGTTCTCACCCTGCCAAAGAAAGCTGTTGATGCCAAGTGCAGCCAGGATGAAACATTGCTGGGACTGAAGCCCCTCTCTTGGGGCCCTACAAACAGCGCTCCAAAAGGAGCCCCTTGGAGCTCTCCTGGGCCAGCGACTCCCTCTGAGTGGGGCCTCTCCGAGCCGGGAACTCTCCCATTTGCTGCACTCGGGGGATCCCTGAACAACAACGGAGCCTGGGCTGATCCCCCCACTCCTCCAGGCTCAACCCTTCTCCCGCTGGGGAGATGCCAAAGCATCCGCAGGGAGCATTTCCCTGCCCTCAGGGGAATTTCTCACAGGTGCCTTGCACTGACTCTTTGTGTCTGTGTGCACACAGGAGTGCCTGTGCTTGGGAAATGCGGCAGAAATGCTGCTCTCTGAGGGGTCTGAGTGCCTTGGATAGCTGAGCCAGTCAGGCCTGTAAGTAAGGTCAAATCACAAGGTGTAAGTGAAGTTAAATGCTGCTAAGACTTGTTCTTTTGCTAATTTGTTATGTTCAATACAAAGTATAAGCTGAGTTAAATACTGTTAAATGCTATTCCTCTGTTAAATTGCAAAGTCATAGGTTATTAGTTAGGTTAAATGCTGTTAAGCTCTGTTCTTTTGCTAAATTGTGAAGTTGAAGGTATCAGTTAAGGTTAAAGTATAAGTTAAGTCCTGTTAAGTTTGAGCTCTGTTCAGCTTTTATGTCTTTATTCCTTCTATCCTTGTCCTCACTGCCCTTGTGTCACACACAGAGACAGGGACAGTTCTCGGTTCATTTCTGGTTTGATTACCTGGATTCTGTTTGGTTTTGTTGTTGCTTTGTTTCCTTGATGTACCTGAAGTGTCCAGTCAGGAGCAGAGTGACTCTTGCCAAGGAACTTTGTGGTGCTGTCGCTTAATATTAAATCTGTTTTTTGCTGATCCCTTGCTGGGGATTTTTTCAGCGCTCTCAAGCCCTTGTTGGTAACAGGGTGAAGGAGCCCTGGCCCAGGCTCTGGCCCTGGGGGACACGGGGACGCTGCCGGGGGGTCCCTGTCCCCCTGTCCCACCCCCCACAGCCCTGTCCCCGTCCCCGTGTCAGGCTCTGGGGTCGATCTCATGGAATATCCTTTGGGGTAGGCTGTGGCGCCGGGGGCGGGGGGACCCGGGGGGACAGGGGACCCCGCTGTGTACGAGCAGCGTTGGACTTCTCTGGGGGAACTGGGAAGGGGGGGCTGGGATGGAGTAACCTTCCCAGTAACCTCACACAGCCCTTGTGATGTCACACAGCCATCACCGTGATGTCACACATCTCCTGTGATGTCACACAGCCCCTGTGACATCACTGCCCAGTCTGTGATGTCACACACCCATCTCTGTGATGTCACACAGCCAACTCTATGGTGTCACAAAGCCACCTGTGATATCACACAGCTGCCCTGTGATGTCACATAGCCATCTCTGTGATGTCACATAGCCATCTCTGTGATGTCACACAGCCATGTCTGTGATGTCACACAACCTTGGCTCAGTGCTGGGCAGCCCCAGCACCGTCCCAGCAATGGCCTCTCCCTCCTGCCCCGTCCCTCAGCCAGTGCCACCCTTGGGGCGCTGGGCCTTGGCTTCCTCTTCTCCCCGGGCATCCCCTGCCGCCCGCCCGCCCACGGTGTCCCGGGGAGCTGCTGCCCCTGAGCCAGGGGCTCTGCTCTGCTGCCCTGTGCACCCCGGGGCTCCCAAAACACCCCACGGCCAGGCCGAGCCCCCAAGTGTCACAATGTCCCCTTGGTTCCATGGGCCCCGCAGTGTCACAGTGCTCCCTGCGCTCCCTGAGGCCCCACATCACCCAGCCCAGGTCATTGCCGTGGTTCCAGTCCCTCCCAGTATGATCCCAGTGACTCCCAGTCTCTCCCAGTATACCCCAGTTGTCCCCAGCATGGTCCCAGTCACTCCCACTTCCTCCCAGTTGCTTCCAGCATGATTCCAGTTACCCACAGCCGCTCCAAGTGACCCTTAGTTCAGTTCCAGTTGCTCCCAGTATATCCCAGTTGTCCCCAACATGGTCCAAACTGCCCTCAGCATGCTGCTGATCACTCCCAGTGTGATCCTCATCCCCCCCTCAGTGTCGTCCCAGTTCCACATAGTACGATCCCAGTTGCACCCAGTCACCCCCAGTACAGTCCTGCTCACTGCCAGTATGACCTCAGTGGCTCCCAGCATAGACACAGTCACTCCCAGTTGCCCCCACTTGCCCCCAACATGGTCCCAGCTGTTCCCAGTGTTGTCCCCTCCAGTATGGTGCCAGACACGCCCAGTATATCCCAGTTGCCCCCAGCATGCTCATTCGCAGTCACCCCAGAGTCCCCAGTATGGTTCCAGTTGCCCCCAGGATGACCTCACTCATTCCCAGTATATCCCAGTTACTTCCAGCAGGCCCCCAAACCCCCTCCCAGTAGCACAAATGGCCCCAAGAGCCACAAAAGCCTCTTTCAGTCCCACCAGAAGTCCGTGAAACCCCTCCCAGCCCTCCATGGAGCTGACCTGGAGAGGCTGGTGGACAGGAACATCCCCAGCCAGGAGCAGCTCGGTCACTTCAGTAGCAATTTGGGCACTTTGTGGGGGACACCCTGGATGGGCAGACCCAGGCCAGGGACTGGGACAGACAACCGGAATTCCTGGAGAACAGATGGGGTCAGATGGACATGTTCTGCTGGAACAACTACGAGATCATGGCCATGTCCCTTGGATTGGATGGTCCCAGAACACCTAAATCCTCCTGAATCTCCCCCTTAACCCCAAATTCATGCTCAAATCCCAGTAAAATTACTCAGCTTTTGATCACTTTACCTAATTTCTTTATTTTTACCCAAATTCTGGGTGTTTTGATGGGATAAACATGGGAATTATTCAGGTAGGAAAAGACCTCCAAGATCATCCATTGTTGCTTGATGCCACCAGAAGAAACAATGACACAGCAGGTGAGATTTTTTTGGGTGTAAAGTCAAAAAATCAGCTCTTCCCAATTAATTTTCAATGTTGATCAGACTCCCAATGGATGTTCCTGCCCTGAGTTCACCAGGTGCCTATGTGTAGGAGGAGGGGTTGGGGAAGGCAGTCTAGGGTTGCCATGGGAAACAGCAGTTGTATGAGTTCTCCACCCCCTTTTGTAAGAGAATTGTACCCTCCCCCTGTCCTGTCAGTTATTGTTCAAGTCTGCCCCTTAGCCTAGAATCTTCTCTGTTCCACGTTTTCCCTTTGGTTCTTCCACCAAGAACACTCCTTTCCCTTTTCCCCACTGGTTAATGTTATATTTCCCCTCCCTTTAGCCTTCTCCCGATTGTACCCTCGAATGCTAAACCCTCCTACCCCTACGCAGTAAAAGAATCCTCACCCCGCCCTTCGGGGCTCTCGGAATCTGCCTCCCTTCTGCTTCGTTGTCTCCCTGTTTGCCCCTTCTGCGACCCTTCAATAAACAAGCAGGATTTCAGCAGCCCGAGTGTCCCTCCCGTTCTTCTGGTGGACCCTCAGATGTACCAGCTATCCGAGCTCCGTGCCGAGTGGCTAAAAGCCCCCACGGCTCGGCAACTGGCTGCCCAAACAGAGACGGACACCAGTGGGTCCAGTCCTTGACCGTCTCCTGGAGATTGCCTGCTCTGTGACCAGCCTTCTCCAGGATTGCAAGCGGCGTTCGGGACCAGTTCCAGGGACAGTCGCCCTTTCAGTTCGGAAGGCTTCTGTCTCCTGGGTTCTGCTGATAACCGACGGACTTTCAAGCTGCACGGCAGCGGCAACGCCCTCGGACCAGCAGAAGTTCCACCAGACCCCTCTTTGATGTCCCCGTTTTATGCCTGTGTCCTTCAGAGGTATGCTTATCTTGCTTTTTCTTACGCCTGACTAGGCTTCAACTCCCTTTTTTGTTTTTTTTGGTTTTTTTTCCTTTTTGAAGAGGGTGATTTAGCTGTGAGACCTGATATAATGGGCAACCGCCTGTCTCCAGCTCAACGGGAGTTTTATATCCAAATTAAGTCCCACCTTGTTTTAGGGAACATTTCTTTTAATAAGAGAGATTTAAAGCCTTTTGTTAAATTTATTTTTGAACATTTTCCTGCTACTACACGGGAAGATGTTTTGATGCCGGATTTCTGGGGAAGAGTTGGGAGAAAGATTTACGATTTACAAGTTCAGGGGAGGATTTCAGTCGGTCGTTTTTTTCCGCTTTTTCATTCCATTCTTAATTTGTTAAAAAAGAAGGGAGAGAGTTGGGTCCCCAGTTCACCTACCTCGTGTTCCTCCCCCCGCAATCCTATTCCCTCTTCCCCTAAGGGCGGATCGGGAGACAGATCCTGCCATACATCGGCACAGAGCTGCTGCCGCCTCTCTGCTGCTTCCCGATCCTCCCTGTCCCATTCGTGTGTTGGGACTGGCCACCCCAACACATGTCATTCCTGTTCCCTCCATACCAGAGACCCTAATCCTAGTTTGAAACCCTGTTGCTCTTTAGAGGACTTAACTGAACAAATAGGACAAAATGGCGCCTGCCTCATGGCGAAAAAAGACCAGCCCCAAGATGGTGCCCCTCCTTCTCCTTCACTCCAAAAAATTCCTGCCGTCTCGCCCCCGCCTCCTCCCCCCACTCCGTCGAGTGCCGCCCCTGCGTCAGGACCCGTCCCCTCCTTCCCTCTGACCACACCCCTGGGTGGGCCCCCTGTGGCTGGGACCAGCCCCCAAGTGGGCCCAGTCCCTGTGGGTGGGAACCCCCCACCAGAAAGTCACGCCCCGGTGGGTGGGTCGGGACACGCCTCCTCCTCTCCTGCCACTGACAGTTCCCACGCTACCGGAACCAGGAAGAAGCCTGGCTGGAAGCAGGCCATCCTGGCCTGCCAGACCCACTGTCTCTGGGACCCACCGGCCAGGGAGAGGCACCGTGCCCTAACCCAGCCTGCTTCATCCTCGGAAGAGGATGAGGAGAGTGGCAGCCCCCGGCATTCCAACAAGTCGGCGGGGGGGGTTGGGCAAAGATCAGAGAGGAGGCAATTAAGGATGGGAATTTGGAATTGGCACGGGACTTGGGCAGCTTTGCGGCACCGGTCATCCTCAGGCGGGGGAGGGAGCCAAAGTGGGAGCAAATTCCATACGCTGAGGTGAAGGAGTTAAGGAAGGCTGCCAAAGATTACGGCAGAAACTCGCCTTTCTTTAAAAATGTGCTGGACTTAACATTTGCTGGACGTTTCCTAGTCCCCCATGATTTAAAGTATATTGCTAAGGCACTGTTTTCTCCCACCGAATGCGACCTCTGGGGGATTCATTGGAAAAAACTGTTGAAACCACTCCTGCGCAAGTATGATCTCGCAGAGGTGGTGGGAGAGGGGGACGAGGCAATGGAAGCCCTTGCTGGAGAAGGGGAGTTCAGCAGTCCGGAGGACCAAATTCTACTAGCACAGGAGCTGCTTCAGGACATAGCAGCAGCGGGAAAGGAGGCACTCCTGAAGATACCGGATGGTAAGACCCCCCTCCAAAACTTTTCTTCTATCATGCAAGGGCCTGAGGAGACTTTTATTACTTTTGTTGATAGACTGAAAGAGGCCATTGAGAGACAAATAGACAACGCAGAAGCTCGTGCAGAGCTTCTACGAAAGATGGCCATTTCTAACTCTAATTCGGAAACAAAAAAGATTCTCCGTGCACTACCTCAGGACCCCGAGCCCACCATCTCTCAGATGGTGGAGGCTTGCACAAAGGCAATGTCAATGGAGCACACGGTGGCCCTGGCTGTCAGCAAAGGGGTGGGAGAGGCCATGATAAACTTACAAAATACGCGCTGTTTTAACTGGGGTCAGCTGGGTCACATCCAGGTGAACTGTCCCCACTGGCCACAGATTCAACAACCTATCTTGCCCTCCCTAAGACCATATCCTAGGAACCCATTTTATCAAGATCACCAGTTTTATTACTGAGGAGACTTTTATTACTTTTGTTGATAGACTGAAAGAGGCCATTGAGAGACAAATAGACAACGCAGAAGCTCGTGCAGAGCTTCTACGAAAGATGGCCATTTCTAACTCTAATTCGGAAACAAAAAAGATACTCCGTGCACTACCTCAGGACCCCGAGCCCACCATCTCTCAGATGGTGGAGGCTTGCACAAAGGCAATGTCAATGGAGCACACGGTGGCCCTGGCTGTCAGCAAAGGGGTGGGAGAGGCCATGATAAACTTACAAAATACGCGCTGTTTTAACTGTGGTCAGCTGGGTCACATCCAGGTGAACTGTCCCCACTGGCCACAGATTCAACAACCTATCTTGCCCCCCCCCAAGACCATATCCTAGGAACCCATTTTATCAACATCACCAGTTTCATCTACAGCGACAAGGGTACCAGCCAGTGGGAAACTGGCGGCGGAGCGCGAGGAGGGGCCGCGTGACAACACCAAGTGGCCCTTCTCAGCATCCCAGCCTCCCGACCATCAGGGAGGATGAGTGGCCGCGCGGCCAAGTCCAGCAGTTCAGTGCAGCCACGAGGACAGACTCCGCCTCTTCCGCCGGACAGGTACCCTAAATCAGGGCAATCGTCGGGTCCTCCGCAGCAGCGTCACCATCTCTCTCCAGGATGAGGACCTGACGAGAGTTCCTGCTGGGTTCCTGGGCCCCCTCCACGACTGTCGGGACACCACAATGCTCATCTTAGAAGACTCCTTCAACACGCCGAATGAAATCACCATCTTACCTGAGGTAGTGTGTTTTCCACCAGGAGAGGAGATCACCGTCTCTGTCATTTGCAGCCACCCGCCATTTACTTTAAGGAAAGGAGATCCTTTTGCTTTGCTTTACGTACTGGACACCCACGATGACCCGGACACAGAGAGACATGTTTTCTTCACCCAAAATGTATGTAAAGAAAGACCATTAATTGATGCCAAACTTTCTTTCCAGGGAAAGTCGGTGCAGATGCGGCTCATGGCAGACACAGGAGCTGACGTGACCATCATCCCCCAGGCGAGGTGGCCCAGCAACTGGGAGCTTGTGCCCCCTTGCGGCAGGATCTCCGGTGTGGGCGGAGCAGTCCACTCTCTGAGGATTAGGCATCTTGTGTGCGTGGAAGGTCCGGAAGGACAATTGGCAACGGTGAGACCTTTTGTTGTCTCTTCAAACATACTATTATTAGGAAGGGATGTTTTATCCCAATGGGGAGCCCGCCTCGACATCCCTAGCCCTTCGTGGGATTTTTAGTGTGGGCCACTGCAGAGCGCACTTCCCCACCCCTGACCTGGAAAACCAACACAGCGGTCTGGGTGGATCAGTGGCCCCTTCCATCAGAAAAATTGAGTGTGCTTCATAAATTAGTAGAGGAGCAGGTGAAACTTGGGCATTTAACACCTTCTACCAGCCCTTGGAATAGCCCTGTCTTTGTAATTAGAAAACCTGGCACAGACAGGTGGCGCCTGCTCCAAGACCTGCGAAGGGTTAATGATGTGATAGAAGATATGGGTCCCATTCAACCAGGCCTTCCGTCACCTTCTATGTTCCCCAGAGACTGGCAGCTAGCAGTGATAGACATCAAAGACTGCTTTTTTAACATTCCGCTCTACCCCGGGGATGCTCCCAGGTTCGCCTTTTCTGTACCATCATTGAATAGGGCTGAACCTTTTAAAAGATATCATTGGACATCCCTGCCTCAGGGGATGAAAAATTCCCCTGTGCTCTGTCAGACTTTTGTAGCGCAGATTTTATCACCTGTGCGCCGGCTTTTCCCTGAGGCCATCATCCTGCATGACATGGATGATGTGCTAGTTTGTGCTTCCGACTCGACATACCTAAAGGCAACACTGGACAAGACTATTAAGGCTATCAAAGCTGCAGGGCTCCAGATAGCGGAAGAGAAGATCCAATTCTCAGCACCATGGAGGTACCTTGGATTCCTCATCACGGGAAGGACAGTGACGCCACAGACACTGACCATCAACAAGGATCCGAAGACTCTGCGAGACCTTCAGCAGCTGTGCGGAATGATCACTTGGATCCGCCCCCTCCTGGGATTGACGACTGAGGAGCTGTCACCTCTCTTCTGTCTGCTTCGAGGCAACGGAGACCTCGCCTCACCGCGCGAGCTGACACCTGCCGTGCGGGAAGCCCTGCAACAGGTTGCTGTTGCTCTGAAGTCTCGCCAGGCACACCGCGTGGTCCGGACCCTTCCCGTGAACTTCGCAGTGTTGGGTAAGTGCCCCCACCTCCACGGACTTCTCTTCCAGTGGGATAACAGAGCATCTGATCCCCTGGTCATCTTAGAGTGGCTCTTCCTACCACACCAGCCCTCTAGGACGATCACGACCCCTGCAGAATTGCTAGCCACTTTAATAATGAAGGCACGACACCGCTTCCGAACCCTCGCAGGGTGTGATCCTGCGTGCATTTACTTACCTGTTACATTAGATCAATTGGACTCGTTGTTGCAAACTAATGAAAATTTGCTCATTGCTCTGGACAGCTTCCCAGGACAAATTTCGGTTCACTATCCTAAGCATAAATTGTTTAAGGATACATTGCATTTGGCCCCAAGAATGTTTAGAAGTAAAACACCAATTCCAGGTGCTCTCACGGTGTTCACCGATGGGTCAGGCAGATCCCACAAATCGGTGATCACTTGGAAGGACCCGGACAGTCAGAAGTGGGAGTCTGACGTCCAACTGGTTGATGGTTCCCCCCAGATCGCGGAACTTGCCGCAGTCGTGAGAGTATTCAAAAAATTTCAACAGCCTCTGAATGTGGTCACTGATTCGGCCTATGTCGCTGGGGTAGCAGAAAGGGCCGAAGGTGCCCTCCTCAAAGAAGTTTCAAACACAAATTTATACAGTTTACTCTCTGATCTCATTTGGCTACTTTCCCATAGAGAGCAACCTTATCATATCATGCACGTAAGGGCACACACCGATTTACCCGGAGAGATCACTGAGGGTAATTGGAAAGCGGACCTCCTAGCCATGTCAACACAAATATCCGCAACCACTTCAACCACCTTACCAGACATACTCCGGCAAGCACGGCTCAGCCATGCATTTTACCATCAGAATGCCCCGGCTCTTGTGCGACAATTTAAGATCTCGATAGCACAGGCAAGAGCCATTGTTTCTACCTGCCCAAGCTGCCAATCTTTTGCTCTCCCTTCCCTCATTACGAGGACAAATCCCCGAGGGTTGGGAGCGCTAGAGATATGGCAGACAGATGTAACACACTTCGAGCCGTTTGGTCGGATGAAATACATACATGTCTCTATTGACACGTTTTCCGGCGCAGTGTTTGCCTCCGTCCATGCAGGCGAAAAAAACAGGGATGCCATTAAACATCTTTTCATGGCATTCTCTACGTTGGGAGTCCCATCTGACATAAAAACTGATAATGGCCCATGCTATGCGTCAAAGCGCTTCGCTGAGTTTGCGCAACAGTGGGGAATTTCCCATACCACCGGAATTCCCCACAATCCTACAGGACAGGCAATAATAGAGAGGGCCCATAGAAATCTAAAAAGGCTCCTTGAACAACAACATAACCCGGACATTACAGTGAGCCCAGCCGAAAGGTTATGTAAGGCCCTGTATGTCCTGAATTTTTTAAACTGCTCAGAAAGGGAGCCTGACCCTCCTATTATCCGCCATTTTCACAATAACACCAGAGCGCAACTGGCCGAGAGGCCACCAGTCTTGATAAAGGACCCAGAATCCAAAGCTATCCAGGGCCCTTTCCCTCTAATAACCTGGGGGAGAGGGTATGCCTGTGTTTCTACAGATAAAGGACCAAGATGGATTCCGGGGAAATATGTCAAGCCCTTCGTAGAGGTGCCAGCTCAGCAAGACGTGTCCTTGGTGCAAAGCACCGAGAACACCTCATCGCTGGACGGAGTTTCCACTGCCTGGAAGAGGAGGAGAAGAAAGACCGTTCCTCCCAATATCGTCACACGTGTCATGATTACCCAAAGATATTTTCCCCCGCTGAACTCTACGTACCCAATTACCCCATCGCCCCCTGTGCCATTTCCTTTCCCCTAACCTCCCCTTTCCCTCAATCCTTATCCCTTTTCTCTAATTTTATTTAGTGCTTATTTAATAAATAAAAACGGGGGAGATGTAGGAGGAGGGGTTGGGGAAGGCAGTCTAGGGTTGCCATGGGAAACAGCAGTTGTATGAGTTCTCCACACCCTTTTGTAAGAGAATTGTACCCTCCCCCTGTCCTGTCAGTTATTGTTCAAGTCTGCCCCTTAGCCTAGAATCTTCTCTGTTCCACGTTTTCCCTTTGGTTCTTCCACCAAGAACATTCCTTTCCCTTTTCCCCACTGGTTAATGTTATATTTCCCCTCCCTTTAGCCTTCTCCCGATTGTACCCTCGAATGCTAAACCCTCCTACCCCTACGCAGTAAAAGAATTCTCACCCCGCCCTTCGGGGCTCTCGGAATCTGCCTCCCTTCTGCTTCGTTGTCTCCCTGTTTGCCCCTTCTGCGACCCTTCAATAAACAAGCAGGATTTCAGCAACCCGAGTGTCCCTCCCGTTCTTCTGGTGGACCCTCAGATGTACCAGCTATCCGAGCTTCGTGCCGAGTGCCTAAAAGCCCCCACGGCTCGGCACCTATGGGGATCCAGGAGGACGTGGAGACTGCCAGCCAGGTGTCTTCTCAGCAGAGATCATTGGGAATGTGCGTCACCAGGGCTCTGCCCAATGCGGGTTCTCCCATGGGGGATGGCGTTGGGGCAGCGCACGAAGCTCTTCGCACAGCTGAGGCATTTGCAGGGCTTCCCTTACCGGTGCCTCCGTTGGTGTTGGGTCAAGTGAGAGTTCGTGGAGAAGCTCTTTCCACACTGGGGACACGTGTAGGGCCTCTCCCCAGTGTGGATGCGCCGGTGCACGAGGAGACTGGAGCTGGTCTGAAACCTCTTCTGACACTCCGGACACTCATAGGGCCGCTCCCCAGTGTGGATCATTTGGTGGATGATCAGTTGGGACCTCTGGCTGAAGCTCTTCCCACATTCCCCACATTTGTATGGCCTTTCCCCAGTGTGGATCTTCTGATGGCAGATCAAGTGGGAGCTCTGGCTGAAGCTCTTCCCACATTCCCCACACTCGTAGGGCTGTTCCCCAGTGTGGATCCTCTGGTGGCAGATCAAGTGGGATCTGCAGATGAAGCCCATCCCACATTCCCCACACTTGTAGGGCCTCTCTCCGCTGTGGATGCGCCGGTGGATGACAAGGGTGGAGTTGTACTTGAAGCCCTTCCCACAGTCGAGACAGCGGAAGGGCCTCTCCTCTGTGTGAATCCGCTGATGCACAAGGAGACTGGAGCTGCTCTGAAACCTCTTCTGACACTCAGGACACTCGTAGGGCCTCTCCCCGGTGTGGATGCGTTGGTGGATGACGAGGGTGGATCTGTAGCTGAAGCCCTTCCCACACTCCCCACACTCATAGGGCCATTCCCCGGTGTGGATCAACTGGTGCTGGATCAGGTAGGAGCTCTGCCTGAAGCTCTTCCCACACTCTAGGCACTTGTAGGGCTTTTCCCCATCATGAAGCTGCTCATGGACCACCAGCTCCGAGCTCTGGCTGAAGCTCTGCCCACCTTCCTGGCACAGGGTGGGTCTTTCCTCCTCAGAGCACCCTGGGCTGGCTTTGCAGCCCTTCCTCCTGTAGGATCTCCGGGGCGTTTCCTCCCTGTTAGATTCCTGTGCCATAGAGCTGCTCAAAACGGCCTCTTCCATGAGGTTCTGCCGTGGGGATTTGTCCTCCCTGGTCTCCATCCTCAGCTCCTGGTCTGGGGGAGGAAGGACAAGGAGAGGATGGGATTTGCCTCCATGCCAGAGTGAAGGGGAAGGAGATCCCCCCAGTGCGTCCCCAGCAGGACGGCGTCAGCAGCGGGGCTGTCCTGCAGCCGGGGGCCGTGCTGGGCTGGGAGATGGAGCAGGAGAGAGGGGGAAAGGGGCACTGACTTTCTCCTCACCTGCCTGGGGGTCCTGGGGCATCTTCCTGTTCCTCGCAGTCTCCTCCTCCATCCAGCTATGGTCTGGGAATAGGAAATCCTGGTTTGGGGAAAAACAAGGGATGAACAAGGGTTCAAAAACAAGGGTTGAGTTTGAAGGTCCCTCTGCCCAAGTCCATCTCTAGATGTCACCAGCCATCTGGGGTCCATAAAAACCTCCCAAACACCAAGATTCAGCCCTGAAAATGCCTCCCAGGAGTTCCCCATCTCTGGTCTCTCCCCTTTGGTGTTTGGCGTTTCCCCCTGTCCCGGCTGCTGGGGGTCACGCTTGGATTGGGGGTCCCCCTTCTCCTCGGTGCCCACCCTCCACAGGCTGCTGGGAGTGCCAGCAATCCCAAAAGCTCCCCCCTCTTCACTCTCCCCATTTAGGGATGCCAGGGCTTTTTGGGCTCCTGGGGTCCCTTCCCCCCTTATTCTCTGCTTTGGGCTGCAGGGGCTCCAATGAGTCCCCCCTGCCCCTCTCCAGGCTCTTGAGGGTCCCGCCAATGGCGGTGCTCCCCCCTCTTTGGGCTCACCACTTTGGGCTCCTGGGGGACACAAGGCTCTGCTCCTCCAGGCTGCCTCTGCTGGCAGCCGCCACCAGGACCCCCCAATGTCTCCCCAAGGGGCCTTTTCCGCTCAGCTTTGCAGTTCTGCATTCTCCAAACATCCCCCCAAAACAACCCAACCCAGGGACCCCCCAGGGTATCTGGGCCAAGCTCCCCCTCCCTGGTCACCTGTGGAATGGGGGGGTGATGGTCCCAGAGAGGCTGTGAATTCAGGGAGTGCTTGACCTCGTGGTTCCTTCTCCTTTCCTTGATCCTCCTTTGTCCCTCCTCTTCCTCCTGCTCCTCCTCTTCCATCCTCCTCCCTAAGCCCACCTCCTTGCCCTAAATCCACCTGGCTCTCCTTCTTCATCCCTCCTCTTCCCTCCCTCCTCCTCCTGCCCCAGGAGCAGCGACACCCTCGGTACCCTGTTCCCGAAGCCCTGGCAGCCCACGGCAGGAGTGGGGATGGAGCCGGGACAGGTTGGGATGGGCAGCGTGGGGCTCTTGGCTGCTCCCACCTGCTGTTCCAGGGGGGAACCTGGCCCGGGTAAAAGGAGAGGCAAACTGGGAAAACTGGGGGCTGCACATCCCAACTGGGGCTTGCTGGGGACCCTGCCTGGGCACTGCCAGCCCTTGGGGCTCCTCTCGGGACATCTGGGAGGGAGGAACGCAGAGAGGGCTGGGGGATCCCAGGAGTGGCAGCACTGGAATAGACTGAGATTGTACTGGGATCATAGTGGGATCATACTGGCAGTGACTGTGACGGTACAGGGTTTGTACTGACAGCATAGTGGGATCATATTGGAAGTAGCTGGGCCCATGCCAGAGGAGACTGGGATCATACTGGGATCACACTGGGAGTGAGTAGGAGCCTGCAGTGGGCAATTGAGACTGTGCTGGGGGCAAATGGGATATACTGGGACTGACTGGGATCATTATGAGGGTGACCGGGAACAGCTGTGAGCAACTGGGATCATGCTAGGAGCAACTGGGAGGAACTGGGAGTCACTGGGTGCATGCTGGGGTGACTGGAAGCAACTGGGCTTATACTGGGATCAACTGGGATCATGCTGGAGGTGACTGGGATCATACTGGCAGTGAGTTTGACTACACTGAGGCTGACTGGAAGTGGTTGTGAGCAAATGCGATCATGCTGGAAGGATCTGGGAGAGACTGGGAATATGCTGGAAGGAACTGGGGTACACTGGGAGAGACTGGGAGTGACCGTAACAAAAGTGAGGGTGAAAGGGAGCAACTGGAACCATGTGGGGCACAACTGGTTCATACTGGCAGTGACCGGGAACACACTGGGGGCATCTCTGGATCATACTGGGAGGGACTGAACTAATACTGGGAGTGTCTGAGAGCGACTGGGAACACACCAGGCACATCATCCCCCATACTGGGGGTGACTGGGAGCAAATGGGAGCATGCTGGGAGCAAATGGCATCATACTGGGATTGACTGGGTTGATCTAGCTGGAGGCAACTGGGACCATACTGGGAGTGATTGGAAGTTACTGGGATTATACTGGGACCATACTGGGAGTGCTGGCATGTGACAAGGATCATACTGGAGGTTACTGGGCTCATATTGGTGATAAAGGGGAGCAACTGGGAAAAACTGGGATCATGCTGCAAGCAAACTGGAGGAACTGGGTAGGACTAGGTGCAGGCTGGAGACAACTGGGATATACTGGGCGTGACTGAGATCATACTGGGATAACAAGCACCTTACTGGGATCACTCTGAGTGTCTGGGAATGGCCACAGACATGCTGAGGGCAACTGGGATATACTGGGGGGTGTCTGTAACCATACTGGGGATGACTGGGAACACACGGGGAACAACAGGGAACATGCTGGGGGCAACTGGGAGCGAGTGGAAGTGACTAGGTCTACACTGGGGACAACTGGGCATGACTGGGACCACACTGGGGGCAACTGGGCATGACCAGGACCATGCTGGGAGGGATTGGGGTCATATGGGGAGTGATGGGGATGATACAAGGGACAACTGGGGGCAACTGGGATCACACTGGGAAGAATAGGAATCAACTGGAACTATGCTGGGGGCAACTGGCATCCTACTGGATCTTACTTGGAGCAACTGGGACTACAGTGAGGGTGACTGGGAGTGGCTGGGATACACTGGGAGAGACTGAAGCCACAGCGGGGGTAAATGGGAGCAACTGGAACCACAGTGGATGATAATGGGAGCATCTGTGCCCATGCTGGGGTCATACTGGGATCCTACTGGAACTGGCTGGTATCATACTGGGAGTGACTGGAATAGTACTGGGAATATCTGAGAGTGACTGGGATCCTACTGGAACCAGACTGGGAGTGACTGGAATGGTGCTGGCTGTGACTGGAACAATGCTGGAGGTGACTGGGAGCAACTGGGCCCACACTGGGAGTGACAGGGAGTCACTCTGGGCAGGACTGGAATCATACTGGGAGGATCTGGGAGTGACTGGGGTCATACTGGGAAGGACTGGAACCATCCTGGGAGCCACTGGGATTCCAGCAGGTGTGAATGGATCCTGACTGGGGTTACTGGGAGCTACTGGGCCCATGGTGGGAGGAAAATGTGGGCACACTGGGAGCAACTGGGATCAACTGGAAGGTACTGGGACCATGCTGAGGGGACTGAGACCACAAATGGGATCATACTGGGAGCAACTGGGACCACACTTTGGACAACTGCCAGAAACTGGGATCATGCTGGAGGCAACTGGGAGTAACTGGGAAAGACTGGGATCATTCTGAGCTAACCAGAACCTTACTGGGCCAACTGGGATATACTGGAAGTGGCTGTGACCATTCTGGGGGGACTGGAACCACACTGGGAACAGCTGGGACCAGGCTGGGGGCACTGGCAGTGAGTGGAACCATGCTGAGAGGGACTGGGACTATTCTAGGGACAACTGGGATCATACTGGGAGGAACTGGGAACAACTGAAACTATTCTGGCAGCAACTGGGATCATACTGGGATGAAAGTGGGAGCAGCCAGTGTAAGAGGCTGTCTGAAGCCCCCCCTCATTTTCTTTTTGCCTCCCGATTGCCACATGCAGGATAATTCCATCATTCTAACTGCCATGGCAGTTCTGGCTTGGAGAAGACGCCAGTGCAGGTGCAGTTGCTGGACTGTCACGCTAGCTGTTCCGAACGAGGCCTGGCAAGGACTTGGCAAGGACTTGGCAAGGACCTGGCACGGACCCAGCAAGGAACGGCCTGCTGCGATACCTGCTGACTACAATGGTTTCCCCACCTTTAAGCCAAATGAACTTTTGGGGTCACTCTAGTGGTCTCTCACTGAAGACCCCTCACCTGCCTCGTTACCACTATGACAGACAGAGATCGAAAACCCCCCTCCCAAGGACTGAGACTGAGACCCCTACCACAGGGAGTGGGGAAGAGGATGGTGTGACCACTCATGACATGACCTGTTCTCCTTCAGTAGCTCCAATGGACTTATTCTTCATTGTGTTCGTCCTGCCTTTGTGGTTTCAGTGGACTCACCTGTTCCCCCGCAGCAACTTCAATAGACTCTCATTGTCCTGCATGTTCCCCCCTTTCTCCTCTGTGGACTATAACTGGACCCCTGAGTTGACCAGAACTTCGGAGACTTTTTTTTTTTTTTGTTTGTCTTTTGCACTTTTGGGATCAGTGAAAAGAACCATCATGATTCCTTTGTCCCTACGGGCGGATCGTGACATTAATTGGTGTCACGGACAGGGTTTCTGTCTAGACAGAAGGGTTGCAGGTGAAAAGAACCCACACTGTCTTCAGAAATTCACAAATAATCCCTTAGTGCAAAAGGCGGGACACTGTTGTTTTGTTGTTGCTGTGTGTATCTGGACTGTCTGGGAAGGAAGGGACAACTTGAAGAAACTAAGCAGAGCCTCCCAGGCAGATTTTGTCTCTTCACCCACCCAGGGAAGTGAAGGGAGACACCTCTAGCCATACTCAGTACCCCCGACCAAACCCTGGAACACATTCACAAAGCTGCCTGCTTGCAAATGATACATGAGAGAAAATTAACTACAGGCTATGAATCACCAATGCAATTACCTGTAAAGCCTGAAATTATGGCTCCTTTAATTTGAGGGCTTCCAGAATCACTCAAATCTACAGCAGTTTTCCTTCAAAAAACCATAGCAGCTGTATCTCCTGTAGGAAGACCAGACAGATTTCTTAGTAACCAGAACAACCCATTTGTTCCCCTTTATGACTTGTTGAGGAAAGGGGTGAAATGGGATTGGACTCCTTCTCAGGAGAAAGCATTGCAATTGCTGATTTTTGAAGCAACAGCTCATCAAGCAGTGACCCCTATCCATCCTACAGATCCTTTCCAGGTGGAATGGGGATTTGCCTCCTCAGGTCTGTCAGTAGACATATGGCAGCGGGGTCCTGAGGGTCTGACAAGGCCTGTTGGTTTTTATTCCCGTGGTTTCAAAGATGCTGAGAAAAGATACCCTGCCTGGGAAGAAGGATTGTTTGTGGTTATCTTAGCTCTCATAGAAGTGGAAAAAATTGCACGACAACAACCAATTGTGTTGAGAGGCCCTTTCAATGTTATTAAGACAGTCACACCTCCTGACGGGGTGGCCCAGAGGGCCTCAGTGAGGAAGTGGCATGCTCAGATTGAATATTATTGTAACATCTTCTCAATAACAGCTGTGAAAGATTTGGCAATACAAGAAACTGAGAGCTTGGATAGCAACCATGACAAACCTGCCTCTGTAATCAAAGTAGCCCCTCCTTTCTCCCCTGAACAATCAGCAAATTCTTGGTTCACTGATGGCTCTGCCAAACGAGAGGGGAAGGTGTGGAGGTACAGGGCAGCAGCCCTCCACATTTCCTCTGGTGAACTAATTATTACTGGGGGAGAAAGCAGTGCTCAGGCTGGGGAGCTGATAGCTGTTTGGAGTGTTTTCCAACGTGAGGTACAGAATACCTCTCTTGTCTGTATCTACACTGACTCCTATGCTGTGCACCAAATGATCCTAATAATCCAGCACATTACCCTGGCCAACCTGTTCTGGTGGACCTCCCTCACTATAGGACTAGTACCACTTGTGCTAAAACCCCCTCTGAATATATATGCATGGGAAGCCTCTGGTGCTCTAGGGAAAGAGCATCGGATAAATACATGCAGGATAATTCCATCATTCTAACTTTTCTGCCTTTTGGCGGCAGGATTCTGTTGTGTTTACTTTTTCAGGAGAACTCTGAGGGACATGAAGACCACCTAATCCATGATAAAACTGGTAATACTTTTCTGCATTCTACCACAACCCCATGGCCAGAAACCAGCTGAGTGGCCATGGTCTGAAATAATTGTGGTAGCATGCAGAAAAAAAAGTGAAAGGATCTTTTTAAGCACAAAAAGATTTGTACGTACCCAAGCGTACAGGACTGGCACAATTTCACATTAACACAAACTGTAGAAGTAGTTTGTCTTTGGTCCAAAAATACTGAAGTGCTATTTTTTTTTTTAAGTTTAAAAATATTGATTTAAATACTGGGGAGAGCTTGATGTTAATGTTGTGACACCTACCACCCAACCACTGGTTATGCTTAGCCCGAAAATTTTTGAAATTGGACCATATATAATCAGCAAAACAGGTCAACAACAAATATTGTTTAATCCGGCATGGTCTCTCAAGTCAAACTGCTGATGCAAAACAACGTCTCAGAAATTCAGCCAGATTGTTCACCTTTTTTGCAAACTTCTTTTCAGCGTTGGACGACCTGGTTGCAACAGCGGAACCCTTCTAAAAGACAGATGCTAAGAGACATAACCAGTGTTGTGGGAACAGGATTGGGAATTCTAAATAGTATTGATTCAGAAGTATTAATGAATAAATTGGCTGCCACAACTAAAGATTTGACCAAATTACAACAACCACTGCAATCGTTCTTATTGGCCTTGGGAACACATCAGTGGTTGCTATCAAATATGTTACCAAGTTGGGAGGAAGTAAACGTAAATGATCACAAATTGGTAATTGATGGACTCGGTGCCACACAAAACAACATTTCTTTAGCTCTCAGCTGTATCCTGGCTCAATTATGGATGCAGTCAGTTGTTGCCTCAATTAGAAGAGAAAGTGAAGAAGGCACTTCTCCTACTGAGATTTGGAAAATAGTCTGGACAGTGCCACTGATTTTGAAAAGAAATTCCAATCCTGGTGGAACTTAGTGAACTTTACCTATGACCCCATCACAAACATAGCCACAGCTTTTGTGTTAACCATACGTGACGCCTCAGTGCATTTGATATTCCCCATCATTGCACTAGAACTGGAACACACTGGGAGCCACTGGGAATGTGCTGGGGGGAACTGGGACCACGCTGGGGGCAACTGGGGACAAGGGTGAGTGACTGGGACCCTGCTGGGAGACACTGGGATCATACTGGGAGTGACTGGGACTATACTAGGGGCAATTAGGAGAACTGAGAACACACTGGATGACACTGGGAACAACTGGGACTGTGCCAGGGGAAAAATGCATCACAATGGGGAATGACTGGGAGCAACTGGGCTCCTGCTGGGAGCCGCCCCTGGCGGCGGCCCCAGGAGCCCCAAACCCCTTTCCCGGCCATGCCACCCCTCCAGCCCCAGCACCCCCCACTGCCGAGGTGCCGGCACTGCTAGGGGTCCCCTCCTCTCGGGGTCCCCGCTGGGGCTTCTGGGGCTCTCCTCTCTCTGGGCTCCCGCTCAGGGAAGCCGCGGCTCTCCCGGGGCTCCCCAAAACCGCTGTCCCCCCGCCGGGGCTCTGCCGCCACCGCCGCCCACCGGGACCCCCAAAAACACCTCCCGGGGACCCCCGATGTCCCCCCGAGGGCCAGCTGCGGCTCGGCTTTGGAGCCCTGCCAGCTCCAAACATCCCCCCCAAAAAACCCCAAACCCAGGGAGCCCCGGGATATTTGGGGCGAGCTCCCCCTCCCCGGGCACCTGCGGGATGGGGGGCGATGCTCCCGGGGTGCTGCGAGTTCAGGCAGCGCCGGAGCCCCACGGTTCATCCCCCCCTCTCCTCCAGCTGCTTCCTGCTGCCGCTCCGCCTTTTCCTCCCGCCCTTCCTCTTCTTCCCTCCCTCCTCCTCCCCCGCACCCAGGGAAGGGGCGGGGATGGAGCCGGGACAGGTCGCGACGCAGAGAGGGCTGGGGGGGATGCCAGGAGTGGCAGTGACTGGGCTGTACTGGGATCATACTGGGAGCAGCTCCTGGGTGCCTGAGTTCTACTGGGATCATACAGGGATCATACTGGGAGTGAGGAGGAGCAGCGCGATGGCTCCAGCGCTGGGGCTGGGGGCGCTCCTGGGGCCCCGGGGGGGCGGCGAGAGCTGAGTGGGACCCCCGGCACCGGGACTCTTTGGTCGCCCATTCCGGAGCACCGAGGGGCCCCTGAACCCCCATTCCCGGGCGCCGCCATCCCCCCGCACCCCCATTCCCGGCGTGGGTTCCACCCTGCACCCCCTTATCCGGCACCAGCAACACCCGCACCCCTTTCCCGGCCATCCCGCCTCTCCCAGCCCCCAGAGCCCCCTTTTCCTTCACCCAGAGACCTCCCCGGACCCCTATTCCTGCCTTTCCCAGCTCCCAGCCCCTCCTTTCCTCAACACTGAGGGCACCCGGGACCCCTATTCCCAGCCAGCCCGGGTTTCCCCACCTTTAGCTGGGAATGGAGTCCCCTTTCCTGACGATAGTGACACAATTAAGCCCGCCCAAACTCCTCCTGGATCTCCCCTAACCCCCCAGTGGGGATTCCTGGGAGTTTCCCGGTGTTCCCCCTTTCCCAGGACTTAGGGTGTCCCCCCCGACCTGTCCGTGCACCCCCAGATTTCTTCCACAGTCCCCCTGGGATGGTGGGGGTGGGGGCCGAGTGCTGGTGCCCCCTGCCTGCAGCAGATCCAGCGGTGAGGGGAGTTCGGGGGGTCCCTGAGCATTTGGAGTCCCCTGGGGTTTGGGGTGACCCCCGGGCTCCCCAGGATCTCCCTGAACACGCTGATGCTGCCAGTGCACAGTGAGAAGGTTCATATCCAGCATGGGGTCCCAGCTCTGTCACTGGCAGGTACCCCAAAACAGCCTTGGGTTCCCCCTGGGATCGCCCAATCCCCCCCTTCGGGACCCCTGAAAACCCCCCTAGGAACCCCCCAAAAATCCACCGGGACCCCAAAAACCCTGGAGATACACAAACCCCCCCCAGGAATTCATCATGAATGTTTATGCCCAGCACGGGGTGCTCATTGCCATCATTGGCATCACCCAGGTACCCCCAGACCCTCTTGGGATTCCCAAACCCTCCTGGGACCCCCAAACCCTCCCAGGTACCCCCAAATCCTCCTGGGACTCCCAGCCCTCCTGGGCTCCACTGCCGGAATCAGCGAGAGTGGTGTTGCCCTTTTAAGGGGAGTGGGACCCGACCAGAGCGGGGGCACTTAACCCCAAAAATCCACCCTGGGGGGGGCAAAACATCCCCTACAGTGGCTTGAAGTGGGGGCCCCATAAAAATGTCACTTAAAACCGTCATGATCCCCCCAAAAAAGGGGCTTGTGGGGCTGCGGCCCCACAAACACCCTAAAATGGGGAGGAAGAAACAACCTTGGAGTGGTGGGAGGCCCCCAAAAAACCCTAAAAAGAGGAAGACTCCTCTTCAGAGGGGCCTGAAGGCCCTTCAAGGCCCTTGAGAAGGAACAAGATCTCCTCCTCCGCTGGGGCCTCTCCGAGCCGGGAGCTCTCCCATTCGTTGCCCTCGGGGGAGCCCTGAACAACGGCCGCTCCTGGGCTGAGCCCCCTCAGCTGGGGCTGCGGAGGGAACTGGGGGGGGCTGGGACGGGGCCTGGGGGTCCTGGGGTGACCTGGGGGACCCTCAGTGGCTCCCACCTCCCCCTGTTCCCCCTCTCCCACCCCCTTCCCATTGTTCCCCCAAACTTCTGCTCCCCCAGCTGGGTTTGGGGGTGCTGCTACCAACACCCTGACCCACAGGGTGTCAGGTTGTCAGTTGTTCGGGTTTTTTTGTTTGTTTGTATTATTGCAGTTATATTTTTAATTTTCCTAGTAAATAACTGTTATTCCTATTCCCATATCTTTGCCTGAGAGCCTTTTAAGTTCAAAATTATAATAATTTGGAGGGAGGGGGTTTACATTTTCCATTTCCAGGAAGGCTCCTGCCTTCCTTAGTGGACACCTGGCTTTTCAAACCAAGACAGATTTTGGTGCCCAACATGCAGCACGAGGGCATCAAAAGAAAAAGGGAATAACAGTTCTTGAGTAACCTAATTTTTGTGTGCTGCTATAGAAACCTCATTAAGCGACACCACGTGGTCCAGCTTACCCTGGTTTGGGTAGCACATGGTCATGGCTGTGCCAGCTCCCCCACCGACCTCCAGCCCTGGGAACCTGGAGCAAGTGGAAACCACAACTTTGCAAATGCTGCCTGTGCCTGAAGCAAATGGAAAGAGAACTGGGGTGTGAAAAATAAAGATTGTTTATTTTCAGAAGAACAGCAATGAGAACACAGAACACATTTGCATTGTAAGAATATTTGTAACAACAACTGTCTATAGACTGTATATGCCTAAGAACATATCTAACAAAAGTCTATGAAACGTATTATAGAAGACAAAAAGAAGCCCTAAAACCTATATCCTAAAGACAACAACAAACTCTAAAACATATGTACAAAAGGGTGGCATCTCTGTCGGGGATCTCCATCAGTCCTTGAGAAAAAACAATTGCCACAGTCACTCCAATCAGGCAGAGAGGGCTCTTCCATGTGCCCCCAGGCTGGCACAGCAAGCGCAGGACAGGCTGGGGATGACCACCAGAGTCCAGTGCACCGGGTACCACATCCCTGAGCAGGGACCACCCAGCCCAGTCCCAGCCTGGCAGCAGGGGACCCACTCTGCCTGTGGGGACCACGTCCTGCTGCTGGTATTGGTCTTCATCCCAAGATCATGGCTTCTTCCTCATCTTTTTCATCAATGTCCATGTCCTCAATGTACTCTTTCACATCCACCTCCATCTCTTCCTCTCCAGTCTCTTCTCCATCCACTTCCATGTCCTCCTCTGTATTAGTCTGCATGTCCACCTCCATCTCGTCCTCTCTGTCTGTGACAGCCTGCACAGGTAGCAACACCTCAGAGGGGGGTCCCTGTCCCATACCATCCCCACAGAACTCCAGCCCAGCTGGGCAGCTGGGGGGTATCCACCTCCTTGGAATGGCACCGTACCTTCCTCAGGACAAATGTCAGCATCCTGCAGGGATGGATGACAAAATCCAGGCAATCGAGAGCTTTCAGGACTGATGGGAGTATCAGGGCGCAGGTGGCAAGAAGGATGACAGGGAGTATGGTGAAGGGTGAGCTGGCACAAGGGCTGGCACAAGGTGGGCTGACACAAGGGCCAGTAGTTGTGTTGTGCTCTTTGCTGGACGCTGGAAGTTCCAGCTGGAACGTGGAACGTGACATCACAGTTGATCTAAAGAGCATCTTGTTGCAAGCTGAGCAATCTTCCCCCAGACCATGCTGCTCACAGCCCTGTTCCCAAGGATGGGGCATCCACAGCCTGGGCCAGTGCCTCACCACCCTCAGTGTAAAAGAGCAGCTTCCTTAGATCCAACTTCAATCAGCCTCCTGCAGTTGAAAGCCTCCCCGCCTTGTCCTGTTGCCACAGGCCTGGTGGAACACTGTCCCTGTCTTTCCTGTGGGACCCTTCCAGTCCTGCAGAGCTGCAGTGAGGCCTCCCCAGTGTCTCCTCTTTCCAGGCTGAGCATCCCCAGCCCCACTTGGACAGCAGTCAGTTAGATCAGGGGGAGTCAAGGCTGAAGTCAAATAGCATGGGGAACTGAGAGATGGAAGCTTTAGGCCCAGGTTTGCCTCTATAATAACAGTGGAGGGGAAGATGGTGGGACACTGGCTCTGTTCTAACTGGTGAATATTTTCTTCTTCTTTTTTTTTTTTTTTTTTTTTTTTCTTCTTGTCTATCTTGCTGATGCAGGTTTTGCTGTTTGAAAGGAAGCTTGGCACAATATCCACTGTCTTCTCCATTTGTGAAACACCGAGCAGAGTCTGGGCAGGCTGATGATGCAGAGCAAAACCTGCAAATATACTGATGATCCTGAGCCTGGAGGATGCAGCTAAACCCAGCCAAAAATAATTTCTGGAAAGTCAAGCCTGGTTTACATTTTTTGAGTTTGGCTATGCCAACTTCACCAGTCATTTATAAAAAAGCAAACAAAAAACTCAAACCAAAACAGACAAAAGCCCAAACAAACAAACCCATGCAAACCAATCAAACAAAAAGATTGAAAAACCCAAATAAAACCAAAGGGAATGAGAAGTTAGTGTTAGTTGTGAGGCTATCACAGCAGGCAAAAGGCTGCTTCCCACAGGATCACAAGCTAACCACAAGCTAAAGACACAGGATGAAACTTGGCAAGAAACAGGGAGCAAAACTTGCAGAAATGAAGGGCAGAGCTCGCTAAAACCAGTGAGGAAATTGCTGAAACTGCCAACAAGAGACTGCACATGCCTAGAGGAGAAAGGTGAAAAGGGCACGGCGATGAAGGCATCCAGCCTTCACCAGAGGACCACAGAGGAAGATGCGGAGCCTTCCTCAGTGCCACCTCCAGCGTGCACTGTGCCTGCGCCTCGTGTATGCTGATGATTGTAATGAGTACTGAGAAATACTTTGCATAGCCACACCTTTTCTAGGGAAACCATGAATATGCATAAAGTATAACCAGATATTGTAATCTGCTGTGTGCCCGAGCGTGTGTTAGGAGGAGATATCCCCGCGCACCCGGCGCACTGAATAAAGCAAATCCCCGCTCCTTGGACTTGGTCTCGGAAGTGTCTCTTGGCCCGGTTTGGGGCCATTCCCGTGCATGGGGTTCTGTCAAGTCACAGTGGAACCTTGGTGCCACATTGTTCCATGGCCTCACAATGCTCTCCTGGCTGCCATGAGGTCCCTCCCGCTGTGACACCCTGCAGCCCTGGTTCCATGAGGGTCTCTTGGGTTCCACGGTGCACGCCTTTTTCACATCTGAGCCTTGCTTCCATGGGTTCAATGGCCGTCTGCATTCCATGGGCCCAGCTAGATCACAGCAGAGCCTGGCTTTCATCAGGTTCCGATACCTGTTCTGCCAGCTGATGGGGGATTTAAAGAACACAGAAACCAATGGAAGGAACGGTCTTATTTTACTGTGAGTGTTAAGGCAACACAAAAGTAAAATTATACATTCAATAAAACTACATGCTTGGCTTTAGCAACAAGCAAATATAAGCAAGGTAATGTACCTGATCATTATTATAGGAGAGAAAGAACAGGGATTGAGAAAGATACATCCTCAATTGCCTAAATACTGTACCATCATCCAGAGCCCTCAGTCGCTGGGGAGACCCGTTTCACAGCAAGGACCTGGAGAACCCTTCCAAGCAACTGGGAAAATCAAACCTGTTGCATCCACCCGTAGGTGAGGTCTCTGAATTTGCTCCAAAAGTGGGTCCAGCTTTTATGGGCCCAAATCAGCAAGTCAAAGTGACTTGGTGATATTTTTAGCACATGAACTCCTGGGTCTCATGGCACTTTTGCTGACCAGGAGAGCCCAGGCATTGGCCAGAGCCCAGTCCCTGGCTTGGAGGGTTTCCCTTAAAATATTCTACAAGCCTCCAGTCATGTCAGTTGGGAACATTTCTTAAAATGATACATTTCTTGCAGGTAACTGCACAAGATTATGTGACAGTTTCTAAAGCAGCCGGTTTGGTGTTAAATAGCTGGAATAAGCATCTGGGTCATCCATTTTTAGCTAACTAAAACTGATGGTGTTAGTCACATAATGCCCAGGGTTCATCCTGTAAGCCAGCTCTGGCTGAGGCCTGCCACTCAGGCCTAAGCACATCAGAAGCTGAAGTGACCACGGCTGGGAATGGCAAAAACACCCCACTGGGACTGGCCCAGAGGCCCCAGGACTCCCTGGCATGGATCACCTCAGGAGACAGTATTCCAGGAAGCCCAAAGGACTTTTGGGAGAGCTGCTGTGGAGACAGAGTAAATTCCACAGCTGAATCCCTTGTCGGGGCTCCCAGAGGAACCTTCTGCTGTGGAGCTGCTGAGGGTGGAGGAACAGCAGGCACCGATGGCCACCCCAAAACAGGGCCCCATTGGCAACACAGCACCAACTGGGACTGCGGGACCCCATCCCTGCAGAGCTGGAAGTGCTCAGCCAGACCCGCTGACCCTTCAGTAGCCCCATGTGGCCAGAGCGTGAGGCCAGTGGGGAGTGGCCACTGGCAGGGACTGCGGGGGCCTGAACCAAGTCCCAGCCCCACTGAGAGCGGCTGTGCCGGACATGCTGGAACTCCAGGAGCAGCTGGAGTCCGAGGCAGCCAAGTGGTGCCACCATCAATGTTCCTTTCTTCCCCCTCAGAAAGGACACTGGGAAGCTGGGGAAGTGTCAATGAAAGAAGAAGGGATGGTGGAAGCTGTGGAACAGCACTAACACGAGAAACCCAAACTCTTCTGAGAAAGGAGGGCAGAAATCCCTGGTGTCCAGCATCCTGCCAGAGAAACCCATTCCCAGAATTATCAACATAAAACCATCCTCCAATTCTCTGGATTGTGCTGCTCCTGACCCACTAACACCTTCCCACCAGAGTGAAGCTCTGAAGTGGGACTGATGGAGGAAACCTGAACCCTGAGCCATGCCAGGGTCAGTGCCAGGAGCATCCCCTGGCGCTGTTTAACAGCGGCTCTGCAGAAACTGGGGATGCAAACAGGACAAACCTGAGCATCTCCCACCAGCAGATACCTCAGAGCTTACACAGCAACACGGCCGTGACTCTCCCAAACTGGATTTAGGAACGGCACACCTACTGCAGCCATTGGATCCAGACCTGCCCAGATCCCTTTGGGACTCCTGCTTTTGGTATCTCTGCCTCCTCTCCCTGCCCAAAGGAGGCTCCTCTCTCCCTCTCCCTGCCCTGACAAGACAGTCACACAAATGAAGATGCGGGATTACCTGGTGCTGAGGGGGTGTAGAAGGAGCCTTCTCCAGGTCTGGCCTGTTTCCAAAACCCACACAGTCTCCTGCAGCAAGGAACATCCTTGTTCACCCTCTCCAAGGGTGTCAAGCTCAGGAAGGGATTCCTGACACACTGCCCAGCTGGGAGAGCTCCCATGTCTCCATACCAGGGGATAAAACCAAACACAGGAACCCTGGGGGGACTGAGATTGTGGCATGGGGACATCTGTATTTATTTCCCAGTGACAAACGAAAATGTGTAATGGTGCTGTTATAAATAAACTTGTTTTAATAGGTGGGAGTGGTGATGGGTAGATTGTGTCGGGTGGGTTGTAGGTAATTGCCAATTGATGTAACCAATTGTTAATATAATGAATTGTTAAATTGTTAATGTAGTGAGTGGTTGTGAGTTACTGTTAGTTAAGTAAGTGCGCATAGTTGTCACAAAGTTTAATATGTACCATTAGTTAAGTGGTTGTGCATAGTTGTCAATCGGGGGGAGGAGGCCAGGTGCATCGGAGAGTGATATCATCAGTCCAACCTGCTATTGGAGAAACAGACCAACCAATGGTGCCTCGAAGTTCAGGAATGATTGGCCAGAAATGCACCATCTTATAAACCAATCAAAGACCAGAAAAGGAGCCAATCAACGAGAGGATCAAGAACGCACCAATCAACAGCCTTATAGTGACCACCTACAGGTGGTCCCTGGCCACCCCGGGTCTTTCCGCGGACTTTGTTGCCAAGGAAACACCCTGTGCCTGTGCACAGCTACTGTTGCAAATTGTTACTCTCTGGCTTGCCACTAAGGTCCTGGGCTTATCCTGGGACCTCGTCCTCGGTTGTCTGTGATTTTAATAAACAGGCCCAATTTTTTTTAACTTATTCCGCCTCTGATTCGCCTGTTTTTAACAGGTGCCAGCGCTTGTTTTGATCTACATCAACCTTTGATAAACGTCCCTCCTCCCGACAGTGACTCCGCTGCAGCTGCACTGGGAGATCTCCTGGGCTGAGACCAGTGAGAGGAGATTTCAGTGGGGCTGAGGTGCTCGAGGGGGCCCATTTCAATGCTCTGCTGAAGCCCAAGGACATTGTGTTTCCCCAAGGAGCAATGCTCCTTTCTGGCACTCACTGCCCTGTGAGGGACATTATTCAGTTGCTGCCGTTGGGTGAGTTCCAGCCACAGGGAGAGAGAGGAGGAGATGATCCCACCCATGGCTGCTGCTGGCTCCAGACATTGGGTGAGATAAAGCTGAGACAGAGCTTCAGCATCTCCCCCAAAATCACACAATCACAGAATGGCTTGGCTTGGAAGGGACCTTCAAGTTCATCTCATTCCACCCCCTGCCATGGGCAGGGACACTTTCCACTATCCCAGGCTGCTCCAAGCCCTGTCCAACCTGGCCTTGGACACTGCCAGGGATCCAGGGGCAGCCACAGCTTCTCTGGGCAAGCTCTGATCTCTGCCCAGCTGAGCAGGGACAGGACCTGAGGGAACAGTTGGAGCTGGGCCAGGGCAGGGCTGGGCTGGAGATCAGCAAAAGCTTCTTCCCCCAGAGGGGGCTCAGGCACTGCCCAGGCTCCCCAGGGAATGGGCACAGCCCCGAGGCTGCCGGAGCTCCAGGAGCCTTTGGACCCCGCTCCCAGGGCTGCACGGGCTGCGATTGTTGGGCTGTCTGTGCAGGGCTGGGGGCTGGACTTGATGATGCCAATGGGTCCCTCCCAGCTCAGCCCCTTCTGCAGTTCTCACCCTTTGGATCAGCCTTTGTGTCCCCTCGAGGCGCTGGCAGAGCTGTTGGGGACAGGGCAGGAGTGGGGCAGCCCCAGCGTTCCTCTGTCTGTGACACCCCAGCGGTGACAGCCCCAGCGTTCCTCTGTCTGTGATACCCCAGCGGTGACAGCCCTAGCATTCCCCTGTCTGTGACACCCCAGCGGTGACAGCCCCAGCGTTCCTCTGTCTGTGATACCCCAGCAGTGACAGCCCTAGCATTCCCCTGTCTGTGACACCCCAGCGGTGACAGCCCCAGCGTTCCCTCCCTGGAGAGGCTCCAAGGGAAGCGTCCAGAGCCGCGTCCAGCCAATGGAACTGACCGGCCACTGACCAGCCCGGCCTGGGCTGGTGTGGATTCCTCTGCAGACAGCTCGGGGAAGGTCCCCCTGGCCACCTGCACAGTGCCACAGACAAGTGTCAGACACAGTTACAGAGCTCTGCCCAGAGCTGAAAGGGGGACTTGGTTAAAAAAAACCAAAAAAACAACAAAAAAAAAACCCAAACAAAACCATACTAAAATGAAAAAAAACCCCAACACCCAAAACACCCCAAAAAAAAACCCCAACCAACAAACAAAAAAAACACCCAACAAATAAACAAAAAATACCCCACAAAACACACAAAAAAACCCAAAAAACCTAAACAAACCAAAACAAAACACAAAACCAAAAAGAAAAAAAAATCAAAACAAGAAAAAGAGAACTCTTCCCTCCCCCCCCAGCAGAGCTGTTCCATCCTTCAGTTGTCACACCTGCACTCACACAACACCTGGGGCTTCAAACAATGAGGATTCATTGGTCACAATTGCAGGAAAAGCAGGTTTAGGACAGGCTCTCAGCAGAACTGTTCTCAGCTGAGCCAAAAAGGCCCCTTTGGCAGCTGCAGGGCCACTGGAAATGCAGAGCCTCAGCCCACAGGGGAGAAAAGGGCTCTGAGTTCCCCTGCCCTGACAGTAAACCCTGTTCCCAGGCTGCTTCACACACAGGATTCTTCTGGAGCACTGCGCAAAGCTGAGACTGGGCTCTGGCTTCTCCATGTTGCGTGTCCTAAAGCTGCCTGGGAGAAGAAATTTGGGGTCAGCTCCGCTGGCACAATCCCTCCAGGCGCAGGGCACAGTGCTGGGAAGGGCTTTGCTTGCCGAGGCTTTGCTGCAGCCCAGGAAAACTCCTGGCTCAGGCTCACCTTTGCTGCTCAGCCAGAGCCCCTAGTGTCCCAGCAGCAGCAGTAGCAGCAGGGAATGGCAGCATTGCCACAGGCTGGTGCAGGAGGGGCAGATTTCCCCTGGAGAGAGGCTCATCTTCCAGCTTTTGCATTCAGGCAGCTGCAGATCCCTCAGCTTTGGCTACAGAGCAGCTGGAAATGCAAGCCCAGGAGCTATGTTCATGGCCAGCCCCAGCAGGTGACAGCAAGGACAGAGTCCTGGCAGCTGCAGGACATTTGCAGGGAGTGCCTTCAGCAAGCACTGGGGGCTGGGACTGGGTGCAGAAAACGCCCTGGGGGTCTCTGCAGCGAGACAAAAGGAACAAAGTTTCAATTGTGGCCAGGCTAGGGAGCACCAAAAGCGATTCCTTTCCATTGCCGGCTGTTCCAGGAGCCCCAGAGCAGAGCCCAGGGGGTCAAGGAATGGAGAGCGGGGACTGTGCAGGAGCCGGGAGCAGCAAGAGAGCCCGGGCTGCAGGGGCGGGGCAGGCACGGCCTGGGAGGGGGCACAGCCCGGGGGATCCGCAGAGCCTCCCTGCTCCAGAGCTGCAGCTGCGACAGCGGGGCAGCTGCCAGGATCTGTGTGCCGGGACGAGCCGCAGGTGGGGGTTCCGAGGGGCTGGGCTGTGTAATGAACAGTTTCCAGGTGTTTCCCAGAGACGCGGGCAGGGCCTTCCTAGTTCCCACGGCAACACTAAAAAAACTACTACCTCTAGCTAAATACCGATATTGAAATGCTAATTAGCTAATTGCTCTGTTTGTTTTCTCTAAACTACCTGGAGATAACTGGCCTCCCACCCCTCCACGCTGCCATTCTGGGACTAACATGCAAATAAAAACCCCTTAGGATCATGGGAGTATTTTTAGGAAATAAAAAGGACTATAAATCAAAAACTGAACACAGTAGAGGAGTCTAGATAAATGCCCTAGCTGAGGAAGAGGGAAACACATCCCCTGATTGACTTTTACCCGTCGCCATCACCTAGGAAGGAATAGACTATGTTAGGCTGTGAGAAGCAGGGAGACAGGAGAGAGAGAGCCCTGGTGCTGCCACCATGGAAGGAGTGGGGACAGCTGTTGTTCTGGACTTCAGCAACAGACTCTGCACACCACGCCTCCTCACCCTCGGGCCACTGGTGTGCCATAAGGAAAGAAGAAGGGACAGCTGCTACTCTGGACTTCAGTGACAGACTCTGCACGCCTCCTTCTTTTCGGCCACCTGGGAAAGCTACGACTGCGGGGGCGAGCTCGGAATGTATGTCTAAGAATTCACAGTTTTGGCGTAGAGGGAGAGGAAAGAGGAGTAGGATTTGTAGAACTGGGGTCACAGTTGGGGATTGATCTATCTAGCGATGGCTGTGACAGTGCTTCATAGTTATTTTTAATAATATCACAAATTTGGAGGGACAAAGAGGTAAATTTTGAGAGGGAGGGGTCTCCCTGTTTCAAAATTTCCCTGCCGACCTGATCCCAAAAAGGGGTTTGAAACAATTTGGAAGCCGAAATATCTGGGAAGCACTGCAACAGCCACTGAGCAAACCTTTTAACATCCCTTTTTTTAAACTTCTTATTTTCCCCAACAAGGATTCCCAGAACTTGATTGATTATAAAGCCTTCTCTGTGGCATTGTCAGCTTAGCACCCATGCTGAAACATGTTAAAGTGTACTGCAGAAAAACCACCCGCTGAGAAAACGAAGAAAAAAAAAATCAAAGTCACTTGCTGCCGGTTGAAACAAACTGCCCCTCGAACCCCCCAGCACCCCAGGAAAGGGAGTTTTGGGAATCTTTTCCCCCATGGAAAAGAAAACCCACCAAAAGGGAAACCTCCCCCTACCCCTTGAGGAAGACGAAACCCACCCAAAAGAGACAGAAGAAAAAACCCCCTCTGAACAACTTACCCCATAAGCCGACCAGGGAAAGGCAGAACAGGAAAAAAAAAAACCTCGGGCGGTGGAATGCCGATGGAAGTTCCAATTCCTATCATGCCTTTAGGAATTGCCGGAGTTTTCCCCCGGGAGCGCGGCTCCTAAAATGGAGCCAGCTCCCACCAGAGATAGTTTGACAGCCAGTGAAGATTAAGTCCAGGGTCCCCAAGGATCTCAGGATTCTTCTGTCCGTGGGGTCAGAGCTTTTCTGGCCCCCCGATGGGCGCCAAACTACCACGTCTTGTCCCAATTTGGCAAGAGCAGATCCCTTGCTAGCCCTGGCTAGCTCTTTTTGGGGCGATAAGGCAGCGAGAGGTACTCCCTGCTGAACCCAGCTGGGCTTTAGAGAGTGCCTTCGTGGGTCCCTGCTGACCCCATCGGCAAGGAAGGAGGCGACACTCTTCTGGGGGTAGGTCCAAGATTTGTTATGACTCCAAGGAGAGCCCCAGAGCCCAACAGCACTCAAAGAGGTCGCAGAAGAAAGTGAGCTCTGAGGCGCGAACAGGCCCTGATATAGGGTGGGCGGGGAAACCTGATCAGCCAATGGGAGAAGACATGGGCGTGGCCCTACGAGAGAAGGACAGCCGAGGTATCCATTTAGCAGGGAGGAGGGGAGGGACCCCAGGCCATTGTCCAGTCACCTAGCGACCCCGGCAGAAGCTTCCAGACAGAGGGGAAGGATGGACAAGTCAGCTGGGAGGGGACAAGGGCATGAGTCAGGGTTTTTAGGATTGATGGACACACAGGTGCCGATGGGAAAACCTGGGATGAACCAAAAAGGCACAAGGCGGGGAGAGAGAGATAAACCATTTTGAACATACATGCAGTGAAATCTAAAAACACCCCCAGGTCAACAAAGCTGAGCTCAAGTGACCGAAAATGACCTCAAGAGATCCCGGTCAGGGCCTCAAATGACCTCAAGTGTCCCCGGTGTGGGCCTCTGATGACCTCAAGTCACCCCAAATGACCTCAAGTGACCCAGGTTAAGGCCTCAGGTGACCTTAAGTGACCCCAAATGATGACAGGTGACCCCAATCAGGGCCTCAGCTGACCTCAAGTGATCCCAAATGACCACAAGTGACCCTGGTCCGGAACTAAGGTAACCTCAAGTGACCCCAAATGACCTCATGTGACCCCGGTCAGGGCCTCAGGTGACCTCAAGTGACCCCAAATGACCTCAAGTGACTCTCCTCAGGGCCTCAGATGACCTCGAGTGACCCCAGTCAGGGCCTCAGCTGACCTCGAGTGACGCAGGTTGGTGCTTCAGGTGACCTTAAGTGAGCTCAAATGACCTCCAGTGACCCTGCTCTGGGCCTCAGGTGACCTCAAGTGATCCCAAGTGAGCTCAAGCGACCGGCTCTTTTTTGCCCGCCTTCCGTGCTTGCCGCCCGAAGGCGGGTTTCAGGTAGCATTTTTAATTTAAATAAGTGATTGTTATCATTAATATTATAGAAATAGAATTTGGTTACAGGCAAGGCTTTTATTTTAAATAATATAATTATTTTTTGAATATAAATATAGAACTGTATAATAAATATATCTAGATATATAAAAAGATAAGATATAAATAAATATAATTAATAGGAAGAGATGTAATATAGAATTGAAATAGCGTTATGCATCAATATACATGAAAAATATAAATGTGAATGTGAAACGTATAAATAGAAAAGATAGTTATAGAGAATTTAAAAGAAAAGGGTTTTTAGAGGGGTTTTATTTGGTTAGAGGCAGTGTGTTTTAGTTTGTGTGTGGGTTTTTTTGGGCCGTTTATTTTTGACGATTTTTCCAAGGGGATCGCCCCTGTTCTTTTCTGCCCCCCTTCCCTCCAGGCGAGCGGCAGCTCCCGGCTGTGGCCGGCGGCAGTGCTGCTGCCTTGTGGACAGAGAGCGGTACTGCAGCCCCCCCCCCCCAGCCAGCGCCCTGCCCCTCGCCGCTGGGTGCCGGTTGAGGGGGGAAGGACGGCTGCCGAGCGTGGGAATGGCGAGGGGCGGGAGCAAGCGGCGAGCGGAGCGGTGTCTGTAAATAGAGGGGAGGGGTGAAGGAGATTCAGGGGAGCAAAGGGACCCGATGACTGAGAAGAACGGCAGTGGCGAGGGCGGCCCAGCGGGGCCGGTTTTGGCGGGTGGCGGAGGCGTGGTCGCAGCGCTCACGGGCCGGGGGCGGTGGGTGGGGGGCGAGCGGCGTCGGAACAGGGCTGCACTCCCCTTTCCCGATCCCCGCGCGCGTCCCTCTCTAGACGCTGGAAGCGACCGCGTGCCGGAAAATCCCGCCGGGGCGGCGCGCAGGCGGCGCAGTCGGCGGAGCGGGGCCCCGGCTTTCCCCACCCCTCCTGCCGCCATCTTTGGAAGGTCAAGCGAGTCGTCCCCGTCCCGCCGCGTTCCCGCCGCCTCCCCGTGCTTCCCCGCCGTCTCCACTCTGACACAAACCGCCCCCCTCCGCTGCAGGGAAATGCAGGAGAACGCGAAAGCATCGGGGCAGAGCAGCCGCTGGAGGTGCCCGAGCCGTCTCCCTGCCCGCCGGGCCAGAGTTGCCCGCCGCCGGGAGCTGACAGGTACGCTGACAGCACGGGCGGCTCCGGCACGCTTTGCCTCGCTGTGTTCCGGTGCCGTGCTGCTGCGGGAGGAAAGGGCGAGAGCTCCAAAAGCCAGAGCAGAGCGCTGGGGAATGGGAGGCGAGGAAGGCTTCGGCTAAGGATGGATTGAAACTGGGCTGCCTGTAAGTGCGCAGAGAGACCTTTGTCATCCACGCTGCCAAAAACGAGCACCTGGTACACCCTGGTCTTCCTTCTGTTTCACGTGTTTTCATTTCCTATTTATGTCATCCCAAAAAGCAAGGGCGGAGCAAATGGGACTGGTTCCCACTGCTGCTGTGTGAAGGCTTTTTACGGGCTGCTGTATTGATGTCATCTTTTTTCTCACCCCAAGCTTGGCTTTTCCCATCCTTTTCCCGTGGCTGCTGCATTGGGTGTCCCCAGGAGGGCTGGATTCCTCAGCAGGGGTCTTAGGAGTTGCTATGAATTCTGATTTTTCTGAAGGTGTATGGAAGCGTGCTATCGAATCAGCTCTTTTCTCTCCTGCAAAGCTTTCCATCTATGACCACTCATGCGTCTGTGTGTTTTAATCATGTAGCTAGATGCACTCAAGTTTTTACTTTCTGAGCCAAAAGCTGAAGCAGATGACTGTTTGCTTTGTGTGTGTGAGGAGTGGCATTTGTGCTGGAGAGCTGCGGCTGGGAGGAAAAGATGGACTAAAGGTGCTCTGGGGATGGGCATGGGAGGAAACACTTGCACAGAAAGGCAAGGCAGTGATGATTGCGGAGGAAAAATGAGAAGTGGTTGCTTCCTATCTGTGGGGACTTTCCTTGGGAATGATCGATCAGAGAGCGTATGGAAGCAGAGAGCATCTTCTGGCTGTTGCTACTCTGTAAACTTCTCTCTGGCTTCACAGGTCCGTGCAGGAGAGTGGGAGAAGGGTCCCTGCTGGCTGCTGTGTTCTCGGTGGGCAGAGAGCTCTGACCTTGGCCAGATGGGCTGGTGAGTATTGAATCAATCCCTGCCTCCTTGTGAACAAGTTGTTTGAAGGAGTCGTCAGCAGAGATGGCTTTTAGCCGGCTGCAGTTCAGTTTCTTTCTCAAGGTTTCTGGGTGTTTTGATCCTGACATCACCAAACCCTCAGGTTTGCTGAATTAGGACTCTTACCTGTGTGACCCGTGAAATGTCCCGGAAGCTGATTAATGTCTTTGTGCTCCTGCTGTATTCATTTGGGCTGTGCTTCAGGCTTCTCTCCCTGGGCCCTTGCCATTGCTGTATCTCTTGGATGCCGTGCAGAATGGAATCAGGCAGCCAAGCCTCAGGTTCACCTTCTCCCAGACCCTCTGCGCGGCTCGTGTGGCACAGCAGATCCTGAAGCCAGGTACTGGAACGTGCTGCGTGTGTCACTTCTGGGGTGAAAGACAGAGCCCTGGGGAGCGTTGATCCCCTCCTCTGTGCTCGTGCGCTCTTGACTGAGCTTTTCCTCCTGGGCAAGAGAAGGGGAGGGTGGGCAGCAATGGGAATGAGCCTCAGAGCAAAGGCCTTCTGCAGTTGCTGGGCTGTTCGCCCAGCTTGGAGCACTGCACACGCACTGACTTGCAGCTTCCACGAATTGTCATCCATGCTTGTGGATTGGGACCGCTGTCCTCCTCCACCATGCCAGCTTTTTCTCTTTACAGAGGAGCACGTGTACATAAAGGTAAAAGAGATTCCTCTGTCACACCGGTATTTGGACCTGAGGAAGGTACCAGGTTTTCTCCAGCTTTTCTACAGTTTTGATTTTGAGGTGAGAGTCCCATTTTAGGTATCCAGTAATTCTTCAGAAATGTATTAAAAACAGCCATGAAAATACAATGAAACCTCATTTTCCCACAGGTAGTTAATTAGAAGCGTCTTTCTTATGTTTCATATTGGAATTAAAAATGTTATTTCTGTGGGGTTTTTGTTGTTTTCTTAATACTAACGCACAATGAGTTGTGCTGCGTATGCTCTGTGAGCACAGGAAAAGAATGTTCTGCCCGGGCTAGCTGCAATTCCTCTTTGAGTTTAGATTAGTAACTTTGAGTTCAACTGAAGTATTTTAGAAACAGCAACTTCTAAAATTCCATTTCCAGTGCATGTTTGGGCTGAAGACTGACTGTTCCCAATGGATGTTAGTGATTAAATTTGATAGGAATGGAAATTGAGACGTCCAGAACAAGCTGTAGTAAGCCCTGAGCTGGCACTCGGAGGGAACCAGGGTTTTGTGCTCTTAGGAGCAGGTATTCTTTGGAAATGTCTGAATGTCTGACGGTGGTGTTTTTCTTTGTGGCTTCCCGTAGAAAACAGAGCGTGAGTGGATCCTCAGGTTTCTTGGGGAAGGGCTGCGTGACAAACATTGCTATGAGCTTTATGTCTACCAGAGGATTTTCCGGGTCATTCTTTCCTTTTTCAGCAGTCCTTTTTGGGACCAGGGCTCCCAGGTAAGAATTTAAAAAGAACAGTTCCCAAATACCCCAAACCACAAAAGCTTGTATGGCTTTGAGATTTCAAGTACAAAACAGAAAGAACAGCTGACTCTGCCTCCCTCGGTCCTCTTGAAAATCTCTTCCTTGTTGGTTTTGTGGATGTGTGGAGGGGTAAAGAATTACTTGTGTCTAAACCAGTCCCATCCTTATCCCCTGAAACTGGAACAGGTTCCTGCCATCAAGGAGCCTCACGTGGGTGCCGTGGTTTTGCTCCTGCAGTCGGGGCCTTTTCTTTTTGGTGTCTCTATTCCCCAGCCAGCACATTTGTTACCTGAACAGTGCTTCAGCAGGAGGGAAAGTCACGTGCCAGGAGCTCTCAGGTCTGGGAGCATCCACCCTGAGGATTTCAAGTATCAAAACCTCGGACAAAAAGAGAAAATTGTCTTGCTACCTGAATACTTCTTGTAAGAGCAGCACCTATGGTGTGAAGCGTTGAAGGGAGAATGTCTTTCCTTCTCTGGAGTTGCTGAGGACAGGCGGTGTTCATTTTACCTGGAAGTTGATCAGATACCAGCCAAATTGCTCATTTTAAGTCAGATAATCCCATCTTGGCTATAAAAGAACAAGTTGCATTTTCTGTTTCAGAGTCATATTCTGGAGATATTACAAAGTGCTGCCCGTGTCACCAGAGCTGCCCATGAGCTGATAGAGGATGACAGCCTCCTCTCGTGGGTCCTGCACGGCTTAGAGAAAAGGTAACCAGAGAAGTACAGGAGAAATGGGAACAATTTTCTGTCCACGGTTGAAGAATGACGTGGCTGAGGATGAAAGCAAGGGGGACAGACCTGGAGACAGGGACACCGAGGGCTGCACTGGCAGAACTTGCTGAACTCTGAGGTGTCCCTTGTGTTTTTGAAAACAGAATCAAGGTGTTTTCAGGTGGTGGTAGGAGGGATGATGGTGGGGGGGCTGTGTGATTTGGAAATCACTTCCTTGACAAAGCAAAATGACACCTTGTGCTGGTGTCTTAACTTTTAAATTTCAAGCACCCTCAGTTCCCATCCTGACACAGGACCTACTGCACAGGAAGTGGCACAGTAATGGATTTGAGCTGTCTAGAACATTATTTCTCCACCCCTTGCCTCTCCCTGACAAAAAATCTCTTCTGCAAACACAAAGTGCCATGACAGGTTCAGGCAAGTGCACCAAAAGTGCTCTAGAATATAGTCCCCTGTAGAAGATGGACCAGCTGCTGGTGAGGATTTGCCTTTCAAATGTGGTTTTCCTTTTTTTCTTTTTTCTTTTTTTTTTGTTTGTTTTGGTTTTGTTTGTTTGTTTGGTTTTTGTTTTGTTTTGTTCTATTTTGTTTTTCAGGTTTCTGGAGAACAAGGTGATAAATAAGATTATTTCCTTACTCCATCCTCTATGGCTAATAAATTTAGGAGACGAGAGAAAACAAGGATCAATCTCAGATACTGCTGTTGAGATATATTATGGATCCATATGGATTCTATTATTATTGATTGATTATATTAATATTAATTATCTACTATCTATCTGTATATATATGTATATATATCTTTGTAGTGACAATAACAGGATTATTTATTATATGTTGCTTTAATGCTTTGTATATTTAATAAAGTGTGATTTTAAGTTACTAGTTATAATAGTTTATTACATTTATTGGATAAAGTAACAGTTTATTGTATTTTATTGGTATCAAGTAATTAATGTTAATCATTGCTGAGCTGCTGAGGCTTTTAGCCTCTCGGCACGAAGCTCAGATAGCTGGTACATCTGAGGGTCCACCAGAAGAACGGGAGGGACACTTGGGCTGCTAAAATCCTGCTCGCTTATTGAAGGGTCGCAGAAGGGGCAGACAGGGAGACAACGAAGCAAAAGGGAGGCAGATTCCGAGAGCCCCGAGGGGCGGGGTGAGGGATCTTGTAACTGCGTAAGGGTAGGAGGGTTTAGCATACGAGGGAACAATCGGGAAAAGGCTAAAGGGAGGGGAAATATAACATTAACCAGTGGGGAAAAGGGAAAGGAGTGTTCTTGGTGGAAGAACCAAAGGGAAAACGTGGAACAGAGAAGATTCTAGGCTAAGGGGCAGACTTGAACAATAACTGACAGGACAGGGGGAGGGTACAATTCTCTTACAAAAGGGGGTGGAGAACTCATACAACTGCTGTTTCCCATGGCAACCCTAGACTGCCTTCCCCAACCCCTCCTCCTACAAATCATTAATTGGTAAGAGTTTACAATGAATTATTAAGGTATTCATATTGTTTATTAAGGTATGTATTTTTAATTGTAGGTATTTTCTTGTGTTTGTATTGGTTTTTATTTATGTTAATGATTTGGGTTTTTTGTTATGAATATATTAGTATTTTATTAGTTTTTTTTGTTAGTTTAGTTGTTTGGTTTGTAGATTATTTAAGTATGTTTATATATATATATATATATATATATGTTTTAAAATTTAAGTTATAAATATACCTGCTAAGGATTTTTGTAGAGTTCTATGTAAAAATTTAAGTAGGTAGGGGAGATATAAAGTAATAATTATAATGATTAATAAAATGAGTATTTAATGTTTAATAATGGTTTAAGTTATTTAGTGATGTTTTCATTTTTGAAAAGATTATTCAGTTATTTTTTATTTATGTGTAATTGATGAATTTTTAAAAATAATTTTGTAATGTTTTTGTAAATTGATTTTTTGTGATTTCATCCATTTATATATTTTTTAAAATGTCTTCTATTTATGATTGTGTGTTAATAATAAAAAATTAATTGTTGTTTTATTTTGTAAGGTAGTATGTTTAAAGATGTTTCAATTTGGCAGTAATTTATTTAAAGTTATAGATGTGTTATTGTTTCATTTGGTTATTTAATAAATTCATTTAATGTGGTTCAAGTGTGAGTTGTAGTTATTTTAGGTGTTAAAAGAGGTGCAGAAATAATGGAATTAGGTTATTAAAAGGTCATACTATTTTGATACTGAGAAGTAAATTTGTGTTGGAGTGATTGGGTATTTTTTGGGGTTTTTTTTGTTTTGTTTTGGGTTTTTTTTTTTTGTTTGTTTGTTTTGTTTTTTTGGTTTTTTTATGTATTATTGTTATGTTCTTCTCACCCTCTTTCCCGCATTTCCCGCTCTCCCCAAAGCCAACCCCTTTCTCTCCCTTTTCGGCCTCCCCTCCCTTTCCCGCTACCCTTCTTCCTTCTCCACATATTCCTGTTCTTTGTCCCCCAGACCCTCCCCTCCTTCCTGCCCTGTCCCTATCCCGCTCCTCCGTTCTATTCCCCTTCTCTCCCTCCTCTGCGCACCGTCCCTCTTCCGTGCTCCCGGCCTTTCCCTTCCCCACCCGCTTTCCTCCACAGCCCGACCTCCCTCCCTCCCTACCCTTTCTCATGCCCTGCTGTCCCTCTTCTCTTCCCGTCGCCCCGTTCCTTCTTTCCCCGCAGCCGCGGTGCTCGGGGCGCCGGAGAATAAAGCCCAGAGGGCCGGAGCCCGGCGCCCCTGGGCCCTTGCGGGAGTCCCCGCACGGGGCCGGAGGCTTTCGGCGGATCCCCCCGTGCCGGTCAAACCCCGCCCGGCCCCGCCGGACCTGCGGCTTTGCCGGCATCGCGCTGAGAGCGGCCCCCGCTCTGTGCCGTGCCGTCCGTGCCGCGTCCCCGCCGTCTCTGCCGCTCCCTCTCTCTGCCCCTCGCCCGTGACAGCGAGGCTGGGCAGGAGCTTCAACCCTTCTGGCGGCTGCCCCCCTTTCTCGTTGCGGCAGAGTCCCTTTCGGGGGGGATGTACATGTGGAAAGGGATGGAAGCAAGTGCTGGGCTGCTGTCCAGGGCAGTTAGACTCGTTCTGTGCCTTCTTTGGGAGCCAGGAAAAGGGGGTGAAGACTCGGGGCTCTGGTGTCATTTGAGGCACGCTGCGGTGGAGGAGCAGGTGTGTGGCGAATGAGGGGGGGTCATGCCGGGTGCCGTCCCCCAGAGGGACTCAAAGCTGCCCCAAAATGCACAGTGCAGGGTGTGTGTAGAACACTAAAACCTGGCAAGTGTTTCGTTTTTATAGGTATTGGTAAAAAAAGGAATTTGTCTCTAAATGAATTTGGAAAGAAAGCCAGAGCAGCCCCAGGTGTGAGCTGTGAGGATGTAATGTATAATAAATAAACTAAATTAGAAATCTATGTATAGAAATATATCATACATACATTAAGATCCATCTAAAAATTAAAATGCAAGTCAATAGAAATATTAGCAGTACGTATGAAATATAATATAAATAATAATTTATCTAGCTTGTTACCTTATTATATATTATATATATTTTTAAAATATAATCCATCAATAGAAAGTATAAATGCAAATGTGAATATAATTATGAAAAATATAGATATAAAAATATTTAAATATCGTTTAAAGAAAGGGCTCTTTTTGGTTTTTATTTGGTTAGAGGCAGGGTTTTTTATTTTAAAGAATATGAATATACATTTTATTTTGATATAATTCTAAATATAGAAATATATAATCAATGTATAAAGATAGATATAAAAATATAAATAAAAATAAGTAATAGTAAGAGATAGAATATAAATTACACCATACATCAATCTACATTTAAAATGCAAATATGAATAACCATGCAGAAAATATAGATAAATTGAAACGCAGTTTAAAAGAAAGGTGGTTTTTTTTAAGTTTTTACTTGGATAGAGGCAGGGGTTTTATCTTAAAAAATATAAACCTTTTAGAAATATCAATCTAAATATAGAAATATGCAATCAATATATTAAGACATGTATAAAAATATAAAATAAAATAAACTATAAGTAATAGGCATAAATGTAAGAAATTATAAAATTATCATTGTACATCAATATACATTCTAAATCAAAATGTGAATATAAATATGAAGAATATAAAAATAAAATAGATTTAAATATAGTTTAAAAGAAAAGGGTTTTTATTTCGGTTCTTACTGGGTTAGAGGCAGGGTTGGTTTTTTTTGTTGTTTGTTTTTTCTTTTTTTTTTTTTTTTTTTTGTGCGGGATGTTTTGGGGCATTTATTGCAGAGGATGTTTTGAAGGGGGTCGCACCTGTTCTTCTTTGCCCGCCTTCCCTGCCTGCAGCCCCAAGGCGGGCGGCGGCGCCCGGCTGAGGCGGGCAGCAGTGCCGCGGTCTTGTGGCCAGAGTGCGGTACTGCAGCCCTCCACCGAGGTCCTCTCGCGGCCGCCATCTTGGGAGTGTCTCGGCCGGGACCCCACTTGACCTTCTCATGATGGCAGCAAAAAATGCGGGAAAACCGAGAACCCTAGTAGGTCTACAGTGATGCATGCACAGCACCCCAACGCCGAGACACCCCAGCGGGATTTTTCATGGTGTTTCCACGGCCATGCACGAGGGCTGTAGGGTTAGCAGCAGCGTGAGCGTGCAGGTTTTGGTCGAGAGCTGACAGGCATCGGCATAATTGCCTATCTCTGTGACATCCTCTTGCTGTCGCCATCTTGGGAGTGGCTTGGCACGGACTCTTTTGACCTTGCCAATATGGCAGCAAAAAGGGTGGAAAAAACGAGGACCCCGGTCTGTCTACTGCACTGCCTTCATGCCACACTGACACCAGGGCCGCCCCAGCGGAATTTTTTACGGTGTTTCCCGTGCCAGGGCCAGGGGCTGTGGGATCAGCGGCTCCTCGGGTGGTCATGTTCTGAGCGGACACCAACAGGCCTTCGCAAAAACATCTCTACTAGATGACGGCCTCACGTGGCCACCATGTGGCTTTTGACCTTCTCAAAATGGCAGTAAAAAAAAAAAAAAAAAAAAAAAAAACGGAAATTCGCCTCAGGTGAAATCAAGTGACCCCAAATGACCTCAAGTGACCCCAGTCAGGGCCCCAGGTAACCTCAAATGACCCCATAAGATTTCAAGTGACCCTGGTCGGGGCCACAGCTGAACTCAACTGACCCCTGACAGGGCCTCAGGTGGCCTCAAGTGACCCAAAATGGCCTCAAGTGATCCCGGTCAGGGCTTCAGGTGACCTCAAGTGACCCCCCTCAGGACCTCAGGTGACCACAAGCGACCACAAATAACCTCAAGTGACCCCAGTCTGGGCCTCAGGTGACCTCGAATGACCCCAAATGACCTCAAGTGACCCCACTCAGGGCCTCAGGTGACCTCAAATGACCCTGGTCCAGGCCTCATATAAACTAAACTGACCCCAGTCACGGCCTCCGGTGACCTCAAGTGACCCCGGTCACGGCCTCAGGAGATCTCGAATGCCCTCAAATGACCCAGATGAGGGACTCAGGTGACCTCAAGTGACCCCAGTCAGGGACTCAGGTGACCTCAAGTCACCCCAAATGACCTCAAGTAACCCCACTCCGAGCCTCAGATGTCCTCAAATGACCCCGGTCAGGGCCTCAGATGACCTCAAGTGACTCGAAATGACCTCAATGACCCCGGTCAAGGCCTCAGGTGACCTCAAGTGACCCCAGTCAGGACCTCAGGTGACCGCAAGGGACCACAAATAACCTCAAGTGACCCCGGTCAGGGCCTCAGATGACTTCAAGTGCCCCCAACTGACCTCAAGTGACCCCACTCAGGGCCTCATATAAACTCAACTGACCCCAGTCAAGGCCTCTGATGACCCCAAGTGACCCTGGTCAGGGCCTCAGATAACCTCAAGTGACTCAAAATTACCTCAATGACCCCGGTCAAAGCCTAAGGTGACGTCCGAGCCTCAGATGACCTCAAGTGACCCCGGTCAGGGCCTCAAGTGACCTCAAGTGACCCCTGTCAGGGCCTCAGCTGACATCAAGTGACCCCAACTGACCTCAAGTGACCCAAAATAGGAACTCAGGTGACGTCAAGTGACCAACAGCAGGGGCTTGGATGACCTCGGGAGACCACGGTCGGGGACTCAGGTGACCTCAGGTGACCTTGCTCAGGGCGTCAGGTGACCTCAAGTGACTCCAAATTACCTCAATGACTTTGGGCAGGGCCTCAGATGAAGTCAAGTGACCCCAAATGACCTCAAGTGACCCCGGTCAGGGCCTCAAGTGACTTCAAGTGATCCCAACTGACCTCAAGTGACACCGCTCAGGGCCTCAGATGACCTCAAGTGACACTGGTCAGGGCCTCAGATTATCTCAAGTGACCCCAAATGACCTCAATGGCCCCAGTCCGGGCCTCAGATGACCTCAAGTGACCCCAAATGACTTCAATTGACGCCGGTCCGGGCCCCAGGTGAATTCGAGGGACCCCACACAGGGGCCTCAGTTGTACTGAAGTGACACCAAATGACCACAAGTGACCCCTCTCAGGGCCTCAGGTGACCTCATGTGACCCCAGTCAGGGCCTCAGTTGATGCCAAGAGATCCCAGTCAGGGCATCAGGTGACCTCAAGTGACCCCAAATGACCACAAGTGACCCCGGTCCAGGCCTCAGGTGACCTCAAGCGACCGCAAATAACCACAAGAGACCCAAAACAGGACCTCAGGTGACCTCAAGTGACGCCCAAATGACCTCAAGTGACCCCGGTCAGGGCATCAGATGACCTCAAGTGACACTGGCCAGGGGCTGACGTGTTACCAGGTGACACAAGGAAAAACGACGCAACACATCTATAATCTCGATGGTGGGACTAATTTATTTCCTCTGGCTCCAATCATTTATCGTCCTCAAAAGTTACCATTGGATTGGAGGGTGAACGTGCCACCTCGCCAATGACACTGGTCAAACAACCAGTACATCAAATTTCTCCGCCTCTAAAAAACAAAGCAAAACAATAGGTTATTTACAGAAAGTTGTGTAAGAAAATTCTCTAAAAGAATGTAAACTCAGAAGGGTTTAGAAAACTCTTAAAAATCAGGGCGACACTCAGGTCACCTCAAGTGACCCCAAATGACCTCAAGTGAACACGGTCAGAGCCTCAGATGACCTCAAGTGACCCCAAATGATCTCAAGTGACCCCGGTCATGGCCTCAGGTGACCTCATGTGACCCCAAATGTCCTCAAGTGACCCCAGCCAGGGCATCAGATGACCTCAAGTGACCCCAGTCAGGGCCTCAGATGACCTTAAGTGACTCTGGTGGGGACCTCACGTGACCTCCAGTGACCCCAAATGACCTCAAGTGACTGCGGTCAGGGCCTCAGGTGACCTTAAATGACCCCAAATGACCTCAAGTGACCACAGTCAGGGCTTCAGCTGACCTCAAGGGGCCCCAAATGATCCCATGTTACCCTGGTCCGGGCCTCAGGTGACCTCAAGGGACCCCGGTCAGGGCCTCAGGCGACCTCGAGTTACCACAGTCAGGGCCTCTGTTGTACGCAACTGACCCCAAATGACGCCAAGTGACCCCACTCCACGTCCCAGATGTCCTCAAACGAACCCAAATGACCTCAATGACCCTCGACAGGGACTCAGATGACCTCAAGTGACCCCAAATGACCTCAAGTGACCCCAGTCAGGGCCTCAGATGATTTAATGTGACCCAAAATGTTCTCAAGAGACCCTGGTCAGGGCCTCAGGAGACCTCAAGTGACCCCGCTCTGTGCTTCAGATGACCTGAAGTGACCCCGGTCAGGGCCTCAGGCGAACCAGAGTGACTCCGGTCTGGGACACAGGTGGCCTCAAGTGATCGCAAATGACCTCCAGTGACCCCAGCCAGGGCCTCTGTTGACCTCAAGTTACCCCAAATGACCTCAAGTAACCCCAAATGACCTCAAGGGACGCCACTCAGGGACACAGATGACCTCAAATGGCCCGAAATGACCTCAAGTGACCCTGGTCAGTTCCTCAGGTGACCTCAAGTGACCCTAGGCAGGGCCTCAGATTACCTCAAGTGACACTAAATGGCCACAAGGGACTACTGTCAGGGCCTCAGATGAACTCAAGTGACCCCACATGACCTCAAGTCACCCCAGTCAGGGCATCACGTGACCTCAAGTGACCCCAGTCAGGGCCTCAGGTGACTCAAGTGACCCCAAATGATCTCAAGTGACCCCGGTCAGGGCTACAGATGACCTCAAGTGACCCCTTTCAGGGCCTCGGGTGACCGCAAATGACCGCAAATGACCTTAAGTGACCCCGGTGAGGGCCTCAGGTGACCTCAAGTGACACCGGTCAGGGGCTCAGGTGTCACCAGATGACAAAAGGAAAAACGACACACCACAGCTATGGTCATGATGAAGGGACTAATTTATTTCTTCTGGCTCCAATCATTTATAGTTCTCAAAAGCTGCCAGTGGATTGGAGGGTGAACGTGCCTCTCCAGTAGTGTTAGAACGGGGGCGCGCAGCTGTAGCTTGAAGGGGAGCAAGGGCTGCTAAAACTTGATTTTGAGAGCTTATTGCTTGTTCCCGTAACCCCTGTCCTATTTCTTGTAAAGTGTTAACTATTAACGCCTGAGACTCAACTGGCACTGAAGCAGCCTTCTCTAACAATGCTTGGACGGTCCAATCCCCAGGAAAGGAAGTAATCAAATTTCTGGTTGTAGAATTGCTATTCTGCAGTATACACTGTTTGAGTAGGGCATCCTGCATATAATCGGCCACCCCTGTTTTGGACAATGCTTCCATTATCTTATCCACGAAGGTGCCAAGAGGCTCCTCTCTACCCTGTTTAATCCCCATATACATTGGGACTCCACCCGGGGTTTTGACCTTGTCTATCGCTCTTCTTGCTACTGTTGTGGCTTCCCTTAATTTGTCGGGTCCTAGGGCGGCCTGTTGTTCCAGATGTACGTGGGCACCCTCTCCCAGAAGCTCGGCTACAGTAAGCCCTGCTAAAGGGTCGCCCTGAGCCCTAGGTAAATTGGCGCTTCTTACCGCTTCCTCTCTCCAGCGTGCCTCAAAAAGTAAGCGTTGATGCGGGGTAAAAATCAATTTGGCCATTCCCCTAACATCGGACGGTAATAAGGTATGAGCATTAAAAATAAAATCAAGCATTTGCCTAGCGGGCTCACTGGTAATACCATAGCTCCCCACAGTGGCACGCAGCTGCGTTACAATTTTCCAGTCAAGGCTCTGGACCTGCGCAGTGTACCCCCCTTGAGCATTTGGCGTAAATATCACTGGAAAAGCAAGGGTTTCCTGTGCTGCCGTGAAGAGCTCAGCGTCCCCCGTCTGCATACCCTCCCATGCGACAGCAGCCCATACCTCACGTCTCTCTTTAGCCATGGCCTCCGCGAGGTCAGATTTTGCCCCAGGGACAGGCTCCTGGCCGGGAGACGAAGGATGTTGCAGGGCGGGTGCTACAGTAACGTTTTGTATGCCTGGAGGGGGACGCAGCGGTGGGGGTAAAGGGGGAGCTGACGGTCGTACCTCAATGTCACCAGTGTCTGTGGGAGGTACAGGTATTGCAGAAACAGAGATGGGGACGGGAAAGTTTGTGAGAACCGGAGGATTTGGCTCACTGGAGAGAAGCGAGGGTTCATATTCCTTATTTTTCTCCTGAGCTGTTCGTACCCCTTCCACCGCCCTTTTTTCTGCCTGACACATCAACAATTCGTTATGGACCACTCTCCAAAGTTTACTCATTTTCTTGCCCGGTTTATCATCATCTAACACTAATTCCCACAACTTATCCCCATATCTTCTCCATTCTGAAAGTTCATGAACAGTATGGGGGTTTACAAAAAAGCCATAAGAATGAGCATGATGTAAGAGCGAAGGGAGATCCTTATCTAAGTCAATCCCCCTAACCTGTCTTTTTCTGAGAAAAGTACTAAATAAATCATATGCTGCTTGCCTGTCCATGGTTGCGTCGGTACCGTTGCTGGCCCCTTCAAGCTTCGGCAGCATGTATCAGCTGAGCCCACCGCTGTGGTCACTCAGGGTGCGGAGCAAAAACTGGCAGCTCTGTCGCCGTCCCTCCAGCTGCAGGACCCGAACCCAACGGAGCACCTCTCCTGCCTTTGCCTCGGATCACGTCGGGGTCACCATTTGTCGGAGAAGCGCCGCGGGAGACAAGACTCATGATATCATGATCATCAAGTCTCAGTTTATTGCAACAAATTACAAAGTTTATATATACTCATTAATTAGCTCATGCATATTGCAAAAGCCAAGCTCATGATTGGTTGCTGTGTGATTTGCGCAACTGTCTTGTTCGGTTGCTCTTGCTGTTCTTGTGGTTGATACTTTATCTCTCTATCTATTTCTACATACCAAGCAGTTTTCAGCATCCTGATTCTTGCAGACTCTGATTTCTACATATCCTGATTTCTACACCCAGGGTCATGCTGACCGTTGCAGCAGTCACGTAGCCCCTCATACTTTGACCAATTTTACAGTTTCATGTCCCTTGCTGTTTAACCATTCTTCTGCCAAGCTCTCTACACCAAGTGACCCAAAATGACCTCAAGTGGCCACAGTCAAGGCCTCAGGTGGCCTCAAGTGACACCACATGACCTCAAGTGTCCCCAAATGACCTAGGTGACCGCAGTCAGGGCCTCAGGTGATCTCAAGTGACCCAAAAGGACCTCAAATGCCCCTAAATGACCTCAAGTGACCCCAGTCGGGGCCTCAGGTGACCACAAGTGTCCCCAAATGATTTCAAGTGATCCTGGTCTGGGCCTCAGCTGACCTCAAGTGACCAAAAATGACATCAAGTGGCCCAAATGACCTCAGGTGGCCACAGTCATGGCTGCAGGTGACCTCAACTGACCCCAAATGGCCTCAAATACCCCAAAATGACATAAACTGACCCCGGTCCGGGCCTCAGGTTACCTCAAGTGACCAAAAATGTCATCAAGTAACCCCAAATGACCGCAGGTGACCACTGTCAGGGCCTCAGCTGACCTCTAGTGACCCCAAATGACCTCAAGTGACCCCAAATGACCTCAAATGACCGCGTTCAGAGCCTCATGTGACATCAAGGGACCAAAAATTTCATCCAGTGACACAAATCAGGGCCTCAGGTGACCTCAAGTGAGCCCAAATCACCTCAAGTTGCCCCAAATGACCTCAGGTGATAGCAATCAGGGCCTCAGGTGACATCATGTGACCACAAATAGTCTCAAGTGATCCCGGTCTGGGCGTCAGGTGACATCAAGTGACAAAAATGACTTCAAGTGACACCAGTCGGGGCCTCAGGTGACCTCAAACGACCCAAAATGACCTCAGGTGATTCCAAGTGAAACAAAATGACCTCAAGTTACCTGAATCAAGGCCTCAGGTGACCTCAAGTGACCCCAAATGACCTCAAGTGTCCCCAAATTAACTGAGGTGACACCAGTCAGGGCCTCAGGGGAACTCATGTGAGCCCAAATGACCTCAAGTGACCCCAAATGACCTCACGTGGCCCCAAATGACCTCAAGTGACCCTGACCAGGGCCTTAGGTGACCTCAAGTGACCCCGGTCAGAGCCTCAGTTGACCTCAAGTGACATTGGTAAAGGGCTCAGGTGACCTCAAGTGACCACAAATGACCTCAAGTGATCATGGTCCGGGGATCAGGTGACCGAAGATGAGCCCAAATGATCCCAAGTGACCCCAGTGAGGGCCTCAGATGACCTCAAGTGACCCCAAATGATCTCAAGTGACCCTGGTCATGGCCTCAGGTGACCTCAAGTGACCGAAAATGGCCTCAAGTGACACCGGTCATGGCCTCAGATGGCCTCAAGTGACTCCATTCTGGGCCTCAGGTGACCGCAAGTGAGCAAAAATGGCCTCAAGTGACCCCAGTCAGGGCCTCAGATGACCTCAAGCGACCCCAAATGACCTCAAGTGACCCCAGTCAGGGCTGCAAGTGACATGAAGTGATCCTAAATGACCTCAAGTGATCCCCGGTCTGGGCCTCAGGTGACCTCAAGTGACCCCAAATGACCTCGAGTGAACCCTGTCAGGGCCTCAGGTGACCTCAAGTGACCCTAAGATTACCTCAAGGCACCCGAGTCAGGGGCTCAGTTGACCTCAAGTGACCCCAAAAGACGCCAAGTGATCACAGTCAGGGCCTCAGGTGACATCTAGTGACGCAAAATGACCTCAAGTGACCCCAGACAAGGCTTCAGGTGGCCTCAAGTGACCCAAAATTACCACAGGTGACCATGGTCAGGGCCTCAGATGACCTCACATGACCCCAAATGACCTCAAGTGAGCCCAGTCAGGGCCTCAGGTGACCTCAAGTGACCCCAAATGTCCCCAAGTGACACCGGTCAGGGCCTCAGGTGACCTCAAGTGACCAAAAATGACCTCAAGTGACCCCGGTCTTTGCCTCAGATGACCTCAAGTGGCTCCAAAGGATGCGAAGTGATCACAGTCAGGGCCTCAGGTGACCTCAAGTGACCAAAAATGAACTCAAGTGAACCCAGTCACGTCCGCAAGTGACATCAAGTGACCCCAAATGACTCCAAGAGACCCCAGCCAGGGCCTCAGTTGACTTCATGCGACCCCAAATGGTCTCAAGGGACCCCAGTCAAAGCTTCAGATGACATCATGTGACCCAAATTGACCTCAAGTGTCCCCAGTCAGGGCCTCAGGTGACCTCAAGTGACCCCAAATGACCTCAAGTGACCTCAGTCAGGCCCTCAGATGAACTCAAGTGACCCCAAATGACCTCAAGTGACCTCTGTCAGAGCCTCAGATGACCTGAATTGAACCCAAATGACCTCAAGTGACCCCAGTCAGGGCCTCAGGTGACCTCAAGTGACCCCAAATGACTTCAAGTGAACCCTGTCAGGACCTCAGGTGACCCCAAGTGACCCTAAGATTACCTCAAGGCACCCGAGTCAGGGCCGCAGATGACTTCAAGTGACCCCAAAGGATGCCAAGTGATCACAGTCAAGGCCTCAGGTGACCTCTAGTGACACCAAATGACCTCAAGTGATCCCAGTCAAGGCTTCAGGTGACCTCAAGTGACCCAAAATTACGTCAAGTGAGCCCAGCCAGGGCCTCAGGTGACTTCAAGTGATGGCAAATGACATCAAATGCCCTTGGTCACGGGCTCAGGTGGCCTCAATGGACCGAAAATGACCTCATGTGATATTGGTCACGGCCTCAGATGACCTCAAATGTCCCCAAATGACCTCAAACAACTCCGGTCAGGGCCTCAGGTTACCTCAAGTGACCCTAAAATTACCTGAACGTACCCCAGTCAGGGCCTCAGGTGATATCTAGTGACCCCAAATGACATCAAGTGACTCCAGACAACGCTGCAGGTGACCTCAAGTGACCGAAAATAACCTCAGGTGACCATGGTCAGGGCCTCAGGCGACCTCAAGTGACACCAAATGACCTCAAGTGATTCCGGTCAGGGCCGTAGATGACCTCAAATGAGCCCAAATGACCTCAAAAAAACCCTGTCACGACCTCAGGTGACCTCGAGTGACTCCGGGCAAGGCCTCAGATGACCTCAAGTGACCCCAAATGACTTCACGTGTCCCTGGTCAGGGCCCCAGCTGACCTGAAGTGACTCCAAATGACCTCATGTGCCGTGGGTCACGGCCACGGATTCAGGTGACGTCAAGTGAGCCCAAATGACCCCAAGTGACTCCAGCCAGGGCTTCAGTTGACTTCAAGTGATCCCAAATGGCTTCAAGCGACCCTGGTCAGGGTTTCATGTAACCTCAAGTGACCCCAGTCAGGGCCTCAGGTGACATCATGTGTCCACAAATGACCTCAAGTGACCATGGTCAGGGCCTCAGATGATGTCACGTGACCCCAAATGACCTCAAGTGACCCCGGTCATTGCCTCAGATGACCTGAAGTGACCCAAAATCACGGCAAGTGATCCCAGTCAGGTCCTCCGATGACCTCAAGTGACCCAAAATGGACCTTGGTCATGGCTTCAGATGGCCTCAATTGACTGCAAATGACCTCATGTGACATTGGTCACGGGCTCTGATGACGTCAAATGTTCCCAAATGACCTCAAACAACTCCGGTCAGGGCCTCAGATGACCTCGAGTGACCGTGGTCTGGGCCTCAGATGACCTCAAGCGACTCCTGACAGGGCCTCAGGTGACCTCAAGTGACCCCAAATGACGTCAAGTGACATTGGTCAAGGGCTCAGGTGACCTCAAGTGACCACAAATGACCTCAAGTGACCGTCGTCCGGGCCTCAGGTGACTGAAGATGAGCCCAAATGACCACAAGTGACCCCAGTTAGGGCCTCAGATGATATCAAGTGACCCCAAATGACCTCAAGTGACCCCAGCCAGGGCCTCAGTTGACTTCAAGTGACCCCAAATGACCTCAAGTGACCACGGTCAGGGCCTCAGGTGGCGTCATGTGAACACAAATGACCTCAGGTGAACGCTGTCAAGGACTCAAGTGACCACAAGTGACGCCAAATTACCCCAACTGACCCCAGTCCAGGGCCTCAGATGACCACAAGTGACCCCAAATAACCTCAAGTGACCTCAGTCGAAGCCTCAGATGACCTTAATTGAAGCCAAATGACCGCAAGTGACCCCAATCAGGGTCTCAGGTAAGCGCAAGTGACCCCAAATGATCTTAAGTGACCCTGGTCAAGGATTCAGGTGACCTCAAGAGACCCTAAAATTACCTCAAGTGACCCCGGTCAGGGCAGCAAGTGACATCATGTTACCACAGATGACCTCAAGTGTCCCCGGTCAGGGCCTCAGATGACCTGAAGTAACCCCTAACTGACCTCAAGTGATCACAGTCAGGGCCTCAGATGACCTCAAGTGGCCCCAAAAAACCTCAAGTGACCATGGTCAGGGCCTCAGGTGACCTCACGTGACCCCAAATGACCTCAAGTGACCCAAGTCAAGGCCCCAGGTGACCTCAAGTGCCATGAAATGACCCCAAGTGAGCCCAGTCAGGGCCTTAAATGACATCAACTGACCCCAAATGACAACAAGTGACCCCAGTCAGGGTCTCAGGTGACCGCAAGCGAAGCCAAATGACCTCAAGTGTCCCCCGTCAGGGCCTCAGATGACCTAAAGGGACTACAAATGACCTCATGTGACCTGTGCCACGGCCAGGGCCTCAGGTGACCTCAAGTGACCCCAAATGGCTTCAAGTGACCCTGGCCAGGGCCTTAGGTGACCTCAAGTGACCCCAGTCAGAGCCGCAGTTGACCAGAAGTGACCCCAAATGATTTTAAGTGACATTCGTCAAGGGCTCAGGTGACTTCAAGTGACCCCAAAGGGGCTCACGGGACAAAAGTAAGGGCCTTGGGTGACCTCAACTGATCGCAAATGACCTCAAGTGTCCCCGGTCAAGTCCTCAGATGACCTCAAGTGACCCCAAATGACTTCACGTTACCCCGGTCAGGGCCTCAGATGACCTCAAGTGTCCCCAAATGAAGTCAAGTTACCATGGTCAGAGTCTCAGATAACCTGAAGTGACCCCAAATGACCTCAAGTTACCCCAGTGAGGGGCTCGGGCGACATCAAATGACCCAAAATTACCTCAAATGACCCCGGGCCGAACCTCGCATGACCTCAAGTGACCCCAAATTACCTCAAGTGACCCTGGTCAAGGTCTCAGGTGACCTCAAGTGACCCAGTCAGAGCCTCTGTTGACCTCAATTGACCCCAAATGACCTCAAGTGACCATGGTCGAGGCCTCAGGTGCACTCAAGTGACCCCAAATGACCTCAAGTGACCCCAGGCAATGCACCTGGCTACCTCAAGTGGCTCCAATGGACCTTAAGTGAACGTGATCGGGGCCTCAGGTGATGCAGATGAGCCCAAATGACCCCAAGAGACCCCAGTCAGGGTCTCAGATGACTTCAAGTGACCCCAAATGATCTCAAGTCACCCCAGTAATGGCCTCAGGTGTCAGTACGTGACCGTAAAAGGCCTCAACTGACACCGGTCATAGCCTCAGATAACCTCAAGTGACCTCAAAGCAACTCAAGTGTCCCCGGTCAGGGCCTCAGGTGACCTCAAGTGACCCCAAATGACCTCAAGTGACTGCTCCGGGCCTCAGGTGGCCGCAGATGAGCCCAAATGACTCCAAGTGACCCCAGTCATGGCCTCAGGTGACAACAATAGGCCCAAAATGTCCACTAGTGACTGTTGTCCAGTTCTCAGATGACCTCAAGTGACCAAAAATGACCTCAAGTGACCCCAGCCAGGGCCTCAGGTGACCTCAAGTGACCCCAAATGACCCAAAATGATGCCAGCCAAGGCCTCGGTTGACTTCAAGAGACCCCAAATGGCCTCAAGTGACCCCAGTCAGGACCTGAAACGACCTCAAGTGACCAAAAATGACCTCAAGTGACTCCGGTCATTGCCTCAGATGACCTGAAGTGACCCAAAATCACCACAAATGATCCCAGTCAGGGCCTCAGATGACCTCAAGTGACCCAAAATGGACTGAAGTGACCCCGGCCAGGGCCTCAGATGACCTCAACTGACCCGAAATGGCCTCAAGTGACCTTGGTCATGGCCTCAGATGGTCTCCATTGACTGCAAATGACCTCATGTGACCTTGGTCACGGCCTCAGATGACCTCAAATGTCTCCAAATGACCTCAAACAACTCCGGCCAGGGCCTCAGATAACCTCAATTGACCCCAAAGGACCTCAAGTGACCCATGTTAGGACCTCAGGTGACAGCAAGTGTAGAGAGCTTGGCAGAAGAATGGTTAAACAGCAAGGGACATGAAACTGTAAAATTGGTCAAAGTATGAGGGGCTACGTGACTGCTGCAACGGTCAGCATGACCCTGGGTGTAGAAATCAGGATATGTAGAAATCAGAGTTTGCAAGAATCAGAATGCTGAAAACTGCTTGGTATGTAGAAATAGATAGAGAAGAACCAAAAAGTATCAATCACAAGAACAGCAAGAGCAACCGAACAAGACAGATGCGCAAATCACACAGCAACCAATCATGAGCTTGGCTTTTGCAATATGCATGAACTAATTAACAAGTATATATAAACTTTGTAATTTGTTGCAATAAACTGAGACTTGATGATCATGGTATCATGAGTCTTGTCTCCCGCGGCGCTTCTCCGACAAATGGTGACCCCGACGTGATCCGAGGCAAAGGCAGGAGAGGTGCTCCGTTGGGTTCGGGTCCTGCAGCTGGAGGGACGGCGACAGAGCTGCCAGTTTTTGCTCCGCACCCTGAGTGACCACAGCGGTGGGCTCAGCTGATACATGCTGCCGAAGCTTGAAGGGGCCAGCAACGGTACCGACGCAACCATGGACAGGCAAGCAGCATATGATTTATTTAGTACTTTTCTCAGAAAAAGACAGGTTAGGGGGATTGACTTAGATAAGGATCTCCCTTCGCTCTTACATCATGCTCATTCTTATGGCTTTTTTGTAAACCCCCATACTGTTCATGAACTTTCAGAATGGAGAAGATATGGGGATAAGTTGTGGGAATTAGTGTTAGATGATGATAAACCAGGCAAGAAAATGAGTAAACTTTGGAGAGTGGTCCATAACGAATTGTTGATGTGTCAGGCAGAAAAAAGGGCGGTGGAAGGGGTACGAACAGCTCAGGAGAAAAATAAGGAATATGAACCCTCGCTTCTCTCCAGTGAGCCAAATCCTCCGGTTCTCACAAACTTTCCCGTCCCCATCTCTGCTTCTGCAATACCTGTACCTCCCACAGACACTGGTGGCATTGAAGTGCTACCGTCAGCTCCCCCTTTACCCCCACCACCGCGTCCCCCTCCAGGCATACAAAACATTACTGTAGCACCTGCAACATCCTTCATCTCCCGGCCAGGAGCCTGTCCCTGGGGCAAAATCTGACCTCGCGGAGGCCATGGCTAAAGAGAGATGTGAGGTATGGGCTGCTGTCGCATGGGAGGGTATGCAGACGGGGGACGCTGAGCTCTTCACGGCAGCACAGGAAACCCTTGCTTTTCCAGTGATATTTACGCCAAATGCTCAAGGGGGGTACACTGCGCAGGTCCAGAGCCTTGACTGGAAAATTGTAACGCAGCTGCGTGCCACTGTGGGGAGCTATAGTATTACCAGTGAGCCCGCTAGGCAAATGCTTGATTTTATTTTTAATGCTCATACCTTATTACCGTCCGATGTTAGGGGAATGGCCAAATTGATTTTTACCCCGCATCAACGCTTACTTTTTGAGGCACGCTGGAGAGAGGAAGCGGTAAGAAGCGCCAATTTACCTAGGGCTCAGGGCGACCCTTTAGCAGGGCTTACTGTAGCCGAGCTTCTGGGAGAGGGTGCCCATGTACGTCTGGAACAACAGGCTGCCCTAGGACCTGACAAATTAAGGGAAGCCACAATAGTAGCAAGAAGAGCGATAGACAAGGTCAAAACTCCGGGTGGAGTCCCAATGTATATGGGGATTAAACAGGGTAGAGAGGAGCCTCTTGGCACCTTCGTGGATAAGATAATGGAAGCATTGTCCAAAGCAGGGGTGGCCGATTATATGCAGGATGCCCTACTCAAACAGTGTATACTGCAGAATAGCAATTCTACAACCAGAAATTTGATTACTTCCTTTCCTGGGGGTTGGACCGTCCAAGCATTGTTAGAGAAGGCTGCTTCAGTGCCAGTTGGGTCTCAGGCGTTAATAGTTAATGCTTTACAAGAAATAGGACAGGGGTTACGGGAACAAGCAATAAGCTCTCAAAATCAGGTTTTAGCAGCCCTTGCTCCCCTTCAAGCTGCAGCTGCGCGCCCCCGTTCTAACACTACTGGAGAGGCACGAACAAGATGCTACCGCTGTGGAAACTTAGGTCACATTCGAAAAGAATGCGGAGCGACAGGAGTTTGGTGCCGCAGATGCCAATCAGATACCCACAACTCCAATGCATGCCAAAAGAAGCAGGGAAACTCCCAGAGCAGCGCGAACAGCGGCCGCGCCGGGACACAAATGGCAGCTGCAGGAGCGAAACCTCCCAGCAACTCCAACCTGCCACCTGCGGGAGCCTCAGCTTGGACTTGGCAGCCGCAGTAGAGATTGATCTCTTGACTTCAAAATCATATAAGATTCCAACGGGAATTCATGGCCCCCTACAAATACACGGACAAACTATGGGAGGACGCATTATTGGCCGCTCTTCAGCCGTTATATTAGGCCTCTTTGTGGAACCAGGAATCATCGATGCCGATTGTTGCAGCGAAATTATGATCATCGCTCATACGTCATATCCCCCGGTGACGGTACCAAAAGTTCAAAGAATTGCTCAGTTGATCCCACTCCCACAAATGACCAAGGGATTAGAACCTATGTCCCAGGTCCCTAGAACTCCGGAAGGATTTGGTTCGACAGGAGGTCTTGCATTGCTTACCCTAGACCTTAACACCCGCCCCAAAAAATCTTGCCGCCTGATTCATCAAGGACATAGCATTGTGCTTAAAGGACTTTTAGATACGGGTGCAGATACTAGCGTCATTGATCCAGGTCATTGGCCTGCGTCTTGGCCCAATCAGCCTGCAGCAACCACGGTGAGCGGTATTGGTGGGATGACACTTGCGAGCCGTACCCCGGTGCTGACTGTTGAGATTGAAGGGAGACAGGCGTCTGTAGCACTTTCTATAACAACTTTTGCAGAAAATGCTGAATGCACACCTTGTTGTGCAAAAAGAAAACAGGGGAAGTGTAGAGAGCTTGGCAGAAGAATGGTTAAACAGCAAGGGACATGAAACTGTAAAATTGGTCAAAGTATGAGGGGCTATGTGACTGCTGCAACGGTCAGCATGACCCTGGGTGTAGAAATCAGGATATGTAGAAATCAGAGTTTGCAAGAATCAGAATGCTGAAAACTGCTTGGTATGTAGAAATAGATAGAGAAGAACCAAAAAGTATCAACCACAAGAACAGCAAGAGCAACCGAACAAGACAGATGCGCAAATCACACAGCAACCAATCATGAGCTTGGCTTTTGCAATATGCATGAACTAATTAACAAGTATATATAAACTTTGTAATTTGTTGCAATAAACTGAGACTTGATGATCATGATATCATGAGTCTTGTCTCCCGCGGCGCTTCTCCGACACGCAAGTGACCGAAAATGGACTCAAGTGACCCCAGTCAGGGACTCAGGTGAATGCAAGTGATCAAAATGACCTTAATTGACCCCAGACTGGGTCTGAGGTGACCTCAGTTTACCCCATATGACCTCAACTCATTCCGGTCAGGGCCACAGATGACTTTAAATGACCCTTAATGACCTCAAAAATCCCCAGTCAGAGCATCAGGTGACCTTGAGTGACACCGGGCAAGGCCTCTGATGTCCTCAAGTTGCCCCAAATGACCTCAAGTGACCCCAGTCAGGGCCTCAGCTGAACTCAAGTGACCCCAAATGACCGCAAGTGACCCCAGTCCAGGCCTCTGCTGACCTCATGTGACCCCAAATGACCTCAAGTGTCCCCGGTCAGAACCTCAGATGACATCATGTGACCCCAAATGACCTCAAGTGATCCTGGTCAGGGCCTCAGATGACCTCAAGTGGCCCCAAATGACCTCAAATGACCATGGTCGGAGTCTCAGATAACCTGAAGTGACCCCAAATGACCTCAAGTTACCCCAGTGAGGGGCTCGGGCGACCTCAAATGACCCAAGATGACCTCAAGTGACCCTGGTCCGGGCCTCAGGTGACCTCAAGTGACCGCAAATTGCCTCAAGTGACCCTGGTCAAGGTTTCAGGTGACCACAAGTGACTCCAAATGGCCTAAAGAGACACCGGCCAAGGCCTCAGATGCCCACAAGTGACCCCAGATGACTTCACGTGACCCTGGTCAGGGCCTTTGATGACCTGAAGTGACTCCAAATGACCTCATGTGTCCTCAGTCACAGCCACGGATTCAGGTGACCTCAAGTGACCTCAATAGACCCCATGTGACCACAGTCAGGGTCTCAGATGACCTCAAGTGACACAAAATGACCTCAAGTGACCCCGGTCAAGGCCTCAGGTGACCTCAAGTGACCCCAGTCAGGGACTCAGGTGACAACATGTGGCCACAAATGACCTCAAGTGATTCTGGTCAGGGCCGCAGATGACTTCAAATGACCCTTAATGACCTCAAAAAAACCCCATCAGAGCAACAGGTGACCTCGAGTGACTCCCGGCATGGCCTCAGTTGTCCTCAAGTTCTCCCACATGACTTCAAGTGACCCCAGTCAGTGCCTGAGGTGACCTCAAGTGACCCAAAATTACCTCAAGTGACCCCAATCAGGGCCTCGGGTAAACTCAAGTGACCCCAAATGACCTCAAGTGACCCCAGTCAGGGCCTCACGTGACCTCAAGTGATCCCAAATGACCTCATGTGACCCTGGTCCGAGCCTCAGGTGACCTCAAGTGATTCAAAATGACCTCATGTGACCCTGGTCCGAGCCTCACGTGACCTCAAGTGACCCAAAATGACCTCAAGAGACCCCGGTCAGGACCTTAGGTGACCACAAATGACCCCAAAATTACCTCACCGCACCAGAGTCGGGGCCACAGGTGCACATAAGTGACCCAAAACGACCTCAAGTGATTCGGGTCAGGGGGGAGATGACCTCAAATGACCCAAAATGACCTCAAGTGTCCCCGGTCAGGGCCTCAGCTGACCTCAATTGACCCCAAAATTACCTCAAGGCACCCGAGTCATGGCCTCAGGTGGCCGCAAGTGACCCTAAATGACATCAAATGCCTCCGGTCATGGCTTCAGGTGACCCCAAATGCACAAAATCACCTCAAGTAACCCCGGTCTGGGCCTTAGGTGACCACAAATGACCCCAAAATTACCTCACCACACCAGAGTGAGGGCCCCAGGTGACCTCAAGTGACCCAAAATTACCTCAAGTGGCCCTGGTTAAGGCCTCAGGTGACCTCAAGTGACCCCAAATGGCCTCAAGACATCACAGTCAGGGTCTCAGATGACACCTAGTGAACCCAAATGGCCTCAAGTGACCCCAGTCAAGGCTTCAGGGGACCTCAAGTGACCCAAAATGACCTCAGGTGATTCCAGTCTGGGCCGCAAGTGACATCATGTGACCACAAATGACCTCAAGTGTCCCCGGTCAGGGCCTCAGATGACCTCAAGTGACCCCAAATGACCGCAAGTGACGCCAGTCAGGGCCACAGGTGACCTCAAGTGACCCCAAATGACCACAAGTGACCCCGGTCAGGGCTGCAAGTGAAATCTTGTGACCCCAAATGACCTCAGGTGACCATGGTCAGGGCCTCAGATGACCTCACGTGACCCCAAATGACCTCAAGTGATGCCACTCAGGGCCACAGGTGACCTCAAGTGGCCCCAAATGACCTCAGGTGACGCCGGTCCGGGCTGCAAGTGAAATCATGTGACCACAAATGACCTAAAGTGTCCCCAGTCAGGGCCTCAGATGACCTCAAGTGACCCCAAATGTCCTCAGGTGACCGTGGTCAGGGCCTCAGATGACCTCATGTGACCCCAAATGACCTCAAGAGACGCCAGTCAGGGACACAGGTGACCTCAAGTGACCCCAAATGACCTCAAGTGATCCTTGTCATTGCCTCAGATGACCTGAAGTGGCCCAAAATCACCACCTGTGACGCCAGTCAGGACCTCAGATGACTTCAAGTGACCCAAAATGACCTCAAGTGACCCCGGTCAGGGTCTCAGGTGGCCTCAATAGACCTAAAATGACCTCAAGTAACCCCGGTCCAGGTATCAGATGACTTCAACTGACCCCAAAATGCCCTCAAGTGACCTTGGTCATTGCCTCAGATGGCCTCAATTGACCGCAAATGACCTCAAGTAACCTTGGTCATGGACTCAAAAGAACTCAAATGTCCCCAAATCAACTCAAACAACACTGGTCAGGGTCTCAGGTGACCTCAAGTGACCATGGTCAGGGTCTCAGATGACATCAAGTGATTCCAAATGACCTCATGTGACCTGGGTCACGGGCAGGGATTCAGGTGACCTCATGTGACCACAAATTACCTCAAGTGACCCCAGCCAGGGCCTCACTTGCTTTCAAGTGACCCCAAATGGCTGCAAGTTACCCCGGTCAGGGCCTCAGGTGACCTCAAATGACCCAAAACGTTGTCAAGTGATCACAGTCAGGGCCTCAGATGACTTCAAGTGACCCAAAATGACCTCAAGTGACCCCGGTCAGGGTCTCAGGTGGCCTCAATAGACCTAAAATGACCTCAAGTAATCCCGGTCCAGGTATCAGATGACTTCAACTGACCCCAAAATGCCCTCAAGTGACCTTGGTCATGGCCTCAGATGGCCTCAATTGACCGCAAATGACCTCAAGTAACCTTGGTCACGGACTCAAAAGAACTCAAATGTCCCCAAATCAACTCAAACAACACTGGTCAGGGTCTCAGGTGACCTCAAGTGACCGTGGTCAGGGTCTCAGATGACATCAAGTGATTCCAAATGACCTCATGTGACCTGGGTCACGGGCAGGGATTCAGGTGACCTCATGTGACCACAAATTACCTCAAGTGACCCCAGCCAGGGCCTCACTTGCTTTCAAGTGACCCCAAATGGCCGCAAGTTACCCCGGTCAGGGCCTCAGGTGACCTCAAATGACCCAAAACGTTGTCAAGTGATCACAGTCAGGGCCTCAGATGATATCTAGTGACCCCAAATGACCTCAAGTGACCCCTGTCAAGCCTTCAGGTGACCTCAAGGGATACAAAATGACCTCAAGTGACCCCGGTCAAGGCTTCAGGTGACCTCAAGTGACCTCAAATGATCTCAAGTGACCCCGGTCAAGGCTTCAGGTGAGCTCAAGTGACCCCAAATGGCCTCAAGTTATCATGATCAAGGCCTCAGATGACCTCAAGTGGCCCCAAATGACCTCAAGTTACCCCAGTGAGGGGCTCGGGTGACCTCAAATGACCCCAAATGTCCTCAAGTGACCTAAGTCAGGGCCTGAGATGACCTCACTAGACCACAAAAGACCTCAAGTGATCACGGTCAGGGCCTCAGATGACCTCAATAGACCCCAAATGACCTCAAGTTTCCCCAGTCCAAGCCTCTGCTGATGTGAAGTGACTCCAAATGACCTCATGTGACCTGGCTCTGGGCCAGGGCGTCAGGCGACCTGAAGTGACCCCAAATAACTCCAAGTGACCCCAGTCCAGGTCTCAGTTGACATCAAGTGACCCCCAAATGACCTCAAGTTATCATGGTCAGGGCCTCAGATGACCTCAAGTGGCCCCAAATGATCTCAAGTGACAATGGTCAGGGCATCAGATGACCTCACGTGACCCCAAATGACCTCAAGTTACCCCAGTCAGGGGCTCGGGCGACCTCAAATGACCCAAAAAACCTCAAAAAACCCCGGTCGGGGCCTCAGATGACCTCAATAGACCCCAAAATGAGCTCAAAGCACCCGAGTGATGGCCTCAAGTGGCCTCAAGTGACCCTAAATGACCTCAAGTGACCCCGGTCAAGGCTTCAGGTGACCTCAAATGTCCCAAAATCATCTCAAGTGACCCTGGTCAGAGCCAAAAGTGACATCATGTGACTACAAATGATCTCAAGCGCCCTCTCTCAGGGCCTCAGATGACCTCATGTGACCCCAAATGACCTCACGTGGCCATGGTCAGGGCCTCAGATGACCTCAAGTGACCCAAAATGACCTCAAGTGACGCCAATCAGGGCCACCGGTGACCTCAAGTGACCCCAAATGACCACAAGTGACCCCGGTCAGGGCTGCAAGTGAAATCTTGTGACCCCAAATGACCTCAGGTGACCATGGTCAGGGCCTCAGATGACCTCACGTGACCCCAAATGACCTCAAGTGATGCCACTCAGGGCCACAGGTGACCTCAAGTGGCCCCAAATGACCTCAGGTGACGCCGGTCCGGGCCGCAAGTGAAATCATGTGACCACAAATGACCTAAAGTGTCCCCAGTCAGGGCCTCAGATGACCTCAAGTGACCCCAAATGTCCTCAGGTGACCGTGGTCAGGGCCTCAGATGACCTCATGTGACCCCAAATGACCTCAAGAGACGCCAGTCAGGGACACAGGTGACCTCAAGTGACCCCAAATGACCTCAAGTGATCCTTGTCATGGCCTCAGATGACCTGAAGTGGCCCAAAATCACCACCTGTGACGCCAGTCAGGGCCACAGATGACCTCACGTGACCCCAAATGACCCCAAGTGACCACAGTCAGGGTCTCAGATGACCTCAAGTGACGCAAAATGACCTCGAGTAACCCCGGTCAGGGCCTCAGGTGACACCTAATGAACCCAAATCACCTCAAGTGAACCCGGTCAAGGCTTCAGGTGACTTCAAGTGACCCCAAATGACCCCAAGTGGCGCCAGTCAGGGCAGCAAGTGACATCAAGTGACCACAAATGCTCTCAAGTGTCCCCAGTCAGGGTCTCTGATGACCTCAACTGACCCCAAATGACCTCAGGTGATCATGGTAAGGGCCACAGATGACCTCAAGTAACCCCAAATGACCTCAAGTGATGCCAGTCAGGGATACAGGTGACCTCAAGTGGCCCCAAATGACCTCAAGTGATTCCGGTCAGGGCCTCAGATGACCTCAAGCGACCCCAAATGACCTCAAGTGACCCCAGTCAAGGCCTCAGGTGACCTCAAGTGACCCAAAATGACCTAAAATGACCTCAGTCAGGGCCTCAGGTGACCTCAAGTGACCCCAAATGACCTCAAGTGACCCCAGCCAGGGCCTCACTTGCCTTCAAGTGACCCCAAATGGCCTCAAGTGACCACCGTCAAGGCCTCAGGTGACCTCAAATGGCCCAAAACGTCCTCAAGTGATCCCAGTCAGGGCCTCAGATGACATCTACTGACCCCACATGACCTCAAGTGACCCCGGTCAAGCCTTCAGGTGACTTCAAGTGACCACAGTCAGGGCCTCAGGTGACCTCAAGCATCCCCAAATGACCTCGAGTGACCCCTGTCAGGCCTCAGATAACATCATGTGGCCCCAAATCACCTCAAGTGTCCCCGGTAAAGGCCTCAGATGATATCATGTGACCAAAAATGACCTCCATTGTTCCCGGTCAGGGCCTCACATGACCTTAAGTGACCCCAAATGACCTCAAGCAACCCCGGTCAAGGCCCCTGGTGACCTAGTGTCGTGGTTTGACATGGAAGTGAATTTTTTTCCAGGAAGTTGGGTCAAACCAATCAGTGGTCAGGTTTGGATATTGGCACCTGGAGTGACCACTGAAAGTATGGACACGCCTCTGAGAACACAGGGGGTTAAAAGCAAGAACTCCCAGGGGAACTCTCTCTTTGGTTCCGGTCATCAGAGAGTGCAGACTCTCCCCTGCCCAGCCATGGGCTGGGCGGGGGAGGGGAAGCCATGCGGCCTTGTCCAGGTAGGCCGAGGGGGCTGAAGGTCTGGAACCGAGCCAGCTCCTGGACGGAAGGGTGGAGAGAAGTGGAGATGCCTTTGTTCCCCCCCCACAGAGGGAAAGTGAAAGAGAGCCTGGCACCACTGGAAATTTGCTGGCAGAGGAGAAGGAGAAGGGGGGGATAGCACCCAGCGTGGGAGACGGAATGCTGGACCGAGATATCAGCCGTCCAGGGAGTCTGAACTTTTAACCCTTTCCAGGAAATGAGGGCTTTGTAAAATATTACTCCTCCTTGATTTGTACTGGAAGAGAGACAGTCCGGGACCTGACATGTTAGAAGAAGAAATATTTAGGTGGGAGGAGATGATGAAGTAGCTTTTGGCTGGACTTTTCTTGTTAGCCATGGACTGAACCAAAATCTCCTGCAATAGAGACTGCATTTTAGGGGGATGCAGTGATGACCCAAGGAGACCTGCTTCAGCTTCTAACAGCACAGGAATGGCAAGAACAGAAGAAAGCTGAGGAGGGAATGGTGATGCCCTCTGTCTTCGGGAAAGAAGATGATTTTCTGTTCTTGGACCCTTGGCCCCAGGGGAAAATCGGGGGGACTGTAGTCCCAGGATGAGAAGCTGAACTGTTGTATCTTTGGGTCCGTGGCAAAGCATCCTTAAAGGAGCCCTATGAGCAGTCTGTCCATGCACGGTGGTGAGAGCACTGTGCCATGGAAAGGAGAGTGTCACACTGGCAGATTTTCTCCGGGTGGTTGCCATGTGTGACAGGGAAACACAGGAGGTGGCAACTGTGTTTCCTGGGGGGTCTGTGGTGCAAGAGAGACTTCTCTCTCCCTTGATAGCTTGAGTATTGATTATCTGAAGGGTGGTAATTTGATCAGGAATCCCGGGTGATGTTTCATGGCTGGGTGTTTTAGGAATTGGGAGGAGGAGGGGTGTTTTAAAAGGTCTTCATCCTGGATTTAGTTTATGGGTTTTCTGTAGTAGTAGTAGTTTAATAAAGTTTTTTTTTCCTTTTGTTATTAAGCTTGGGCCTGCTCTGCTCTGTCCCTGATAACATCTCACAGCATTTATTTTGGGAAGATGCATTTTCATGGGGGTGCTGGCATTGCGCCAGTGTCCAACCATGACACCTCAACTGCCCCCAGATGACTTCAAGTGATCCCGGTCAAGGCCTCAAGTGACCTCAAGTGACCCAAAATGACCACAAGCCACCCCGGTCAAGGCCCCAGGAGACCTCAAGTGGCCCAAAATGACCTCAAGTGTCCCTGGACAAGGACTCAGGTGACCTGAAGTGATTCAAATGGCCTAAAGAGACCCCAGTTCGGCCCTCAGGTGACCTCAAGTGACCCCAAAGGACCTCACGTGGTTCCGGTCAGGGCCTCAGGTGACCTCAAGCGACCCCAAATGACCTCAAGTGACCCCGGTCAAGGCCTCAGGTGACCTCAAGTGACCCAAAATGACCTAAAGTGACCCCAGTCAGGGCCTCAGGTGACCTCAAGTGACCCAAAATGACCTCAAGTGAAACTCAGGTGACCTGAAGCGACCCAAAAAGACCTAAAGAAACCCAGTCAGGGCCTCAGCTCACCTCACGTGACCCCAAATGAGCTCAAGTGATGCCAGTCAGGGTCTCAGGTGACCTCAAGTGGCCCCAAATGACCTCAAGCATCCCCGGTCAAGGCCTCATGTGACCTCAAGTGACCCAAAATGACCTAAAGTGACCCCAATCAGGGCCGCAGCTGACCTCCAGTGACCCCAAATGACCTCAAGTGGCCCCGGTCAAGGCCTCAGGTGACCTCAACTGTCCCCAAATGACCTCAAGTGACCCCGGTGAAAGCCTCAGATGACCCCAAATGACCTAAAGTGATCTCAGTCAGGGCCTCAGATGACACCTAGTGAACCCAAATAACCTCAAGTGACCTCGGTCAAGGCTTCAGGTGACTTCAAGTGACCCCAAATGACCCCAACTGATGCCAGTCAGGGCAGCAAATGACATCATGTGACCACAAATGCTCTCAAGTGTCCCTGGTCAGGGCCTCAGATAATCTCAACTGACCCAAAATGACCTCAGGTGACCATGGTCAGGGCCTCAGATGACCTCAAGTGACCCCAAATGACCTCAAGTGACACCAGTCAGGGCCACAGGTGACCTCTAGTGACTCCAAATGACCTCAAGTGATCCTTGTCATGGCCTCAGATGACCTGAAGTGTCCCAAAATCACCACCTGTGATGCCAGTCAGGGCCACAGATGTCTTCAAGTGAACCAAAATGACCTCAAGTGACCCCAGTCAGGGTCTCAGGTGGCCTCAATTGACCTAAAATGACAAGAAGTAATCCCGGTCCAGGTATCAGATGACCTCAACTGACCCCAAATGGCTTCAAGCAACCTTGGTCACGACCTCAGATGGCCTCAAGTGACCCCAAATGTCCTCAGGTGACCGTGTTCAGGGGCTCAGGTGACCTAAAGTGACCCCAAATGACCTCAAGTGATTCCAGACAGGGCCTCAGGTGACCTCAAATGATGTCAAATGACCTCAAATGACACTCAGGTGACCTGAAGTGACCCAAAAAGACCTAAAGAAACACCAGTCAGGGCCTAAGGTGACCTCAAGTGACCCCAAATGACCTCAAGTGTACCCGGTCAGGGCCTCAGGTGACCGCAAGTGACCCCAAATGAACTCAAGTGACTACGGTCAAGGACTCACATGACCTCAAGTGACCAAAAATGACCTCAAGTGTCCCCAGACAAGGCCTCAGGTGACCTGAAGTGACCAAAAATGACCCCAAGAGTCCCCGGACAAGCCCTCAGGACACCTCAAGAGACCCCAAATGTCCTCAGGTGACCGTTGTCAGGGCCTCAGGTGACCTCAAATGACCCCAGTCAGGGCCTCAGGTGACGTCAAGTGACCCCAAATTACCTCAAGTGACCATGGCCAAGGCCTCAGTTGACCTCAAGTGTCCCCAAATGACCTCAGGAGACAATGGTCAGGGCCCCAGGTGACTCCAAGTGACCCCAAATGACCTCAAGTGGCCACAATCAAGGCCTCAGGTGACCTCAAATGTCCCCAAATGACCTCAGGTGACAATGGTCAGGGCCACAGATGACCTCACGTGAGACGAAATGACGTCAAGTGATGCCAGTCAGGGCCACAGCTGACTTCAAGTGGCCCCAAATGACCTCCAGTGTCCCCAGTCAAGGCTTCATGTGACCTCAAGTGACCCAAAATGACCTAAAGTGACTGCAGTCAGGGCCTCAGCTGACCTCAAGTGACCCCAAATGACCTCAAGTGGCCTCGGTCAAGGCCTCAGGTGACCTCAAGTGTCCACAAATTACCTCAAGAAACCCCGGTCAAGGCTTCAGGTGACCTCATGTGACCCCAAATGACCTCAAGCGACCCCGGTCAGGGCCGCAAGTGACATCATTTGACCACAGATGACCTCAAGTGTCCCCAGTCATAGCCTCAGATGACCTCAAGTGCCTCGGAGATGACATTGGAGCCTCTGGAGAGCAGCAGGACTGTCCAAGAAGGGATGCATGACGACTATGTCAAAACCCAGGAAAGTTGTCCTGGAACACCTTCCATTGGCATGCCAAAAGTGAATTCAAGAGGCAGGAGAGCAGCAGCCACCGTCCTGCAGCAGTCTGCGAGCTTCGCACACAAGCCAGCTTCTCCGTGTCTTCGTTCTTCGCCTCTTGCAAGCTACCGCGATCTCTGGCTGCCGGAGGCCAAGAAGCGGCTACTTCGCACACAGATCACTGGAGCGGCAGCGGTGCACTCCGGAGCGCCGCTTTTGCTGAAAGACACCGGGAAGCGGCACTTGCTTTCGGCCAGCTCCGGAGCTGCGTATTCTGCCTCTCTAGTCGCCTACATCTTAGCCAAAAGCTTTTCCGCTCCAGTTCTCAAGGAGAAAGTGTACCAGCACTGCTCACTTAGCCCGACCTTGCCAGGAAATGGGATTTGCTGCACATGCCAAGGACACTGCATTTTCCTGGGCAAGCTGCAACCTGCTGGCAGATGGCCGTGCTCTCTGCCCACTCCTGCCCAGTTCTTGGTACTAGCGGGCACGTTGCAGCCTGGCGAAGGCAAGAAACCTGGAGAGCTGTCACAGAGCAGAAGGGCAGCTGAGATGCTGAAAAGCAGCAAAGCTGAACAGCCTGCCTCAGCTTCAGCAGTGTGTAATTGACTGAAGGCGAAAAACCAAGCAGCAGAGCAGCGGGCTTCTGTGCGCACTGAAGGCAATTGCAAGAATCCAGCAGCTGCTCCTTGCCAAGCACAGGCAGCTGCCTAGGTTCTTGCTTCTTGACCAACTAACAGTTGCCCTTCTTTTCAGCAGCTGTCACCGTGTCCTCTGCATCTCGGGGCTTCTGGAGAGCAGCAGGACTTTCCAAGGAGGGATGCATGACAACTACGTCAAAATCCAGGAACGTTGTCCTGGAACACCTCCCATTGGCATGCCAAAAGTGAATTCAAGAGGCAGGAGAGCGGCAGCCACCATCCTGCAGCAGTCTGCAAGCTTCGCACACAAGCCGGCTTCTTCGCAGCTTCCTTCTTCTCCTCTTGCAAGCTACCGCGATCTCCGGCTGCCGGAGGCCAAGAAGCGGCTACTTCGCGCACAGATCACTGGAGCGGCAGCGGTGCGCTCCGGAGCGCCGCTTCTGCCGAAAGACGCCGGCAAGCGGCACTTGCTTTCGGCCAGCTCCGGAGCTGCGTATTCTGCCTCTCTAGTCGCCTACATCTTAGCCAAAAGCTTTTCCGCTCCAGTTCTCAAGGAGAAAGTGTACCAGCACTGCTCACTTAGCCCGACCTTGCCAAGAAATTGGATTTGCTGCACATTCCAAGGACAATGCATTTTCCTGGGCAACCTGCAAACTGCTGGCAGATGGCCGTGCTCTCTGCCCACTCCTGCCCAGCTCTGGGTAGTAGCAGGCACATTGCAGCCTGGCGAAGGGAAGAAAGTTCTGAAACGATACGCGGAATAAATAAATAGACTCCATAACCTGGGGTAGTTATGAAGTGGGTATGTATGTCAGCGCCCGGCACAAGTGAGATAGCTCTCCAAAACTTGTGCCCCGAGCCTCAGTCTGACCCACACTTTTATTCTTAAAGACTTTCCATATGCAATACATTGTACAACTTTTTCATGCATATTCAACCCCTGGCCCCGCCTGTCCTCGCTTCTCATGCTAAGTAAGTCCACGCGCTTCTGGGCATGCGTGGTTTGCTGTGGTGGTCGTACGGGGGTCTCTTGGTGGTCCTGAGGCTGAAGATTGTGGTCTTCCTCATGATTGAACTTTTGAACTTTTCCACTCTGCGCGTGTGCTTTTGGTCCTTTGGTGCTTATCTGAGTACGTCTGTCAGTCTTGATAGGCTTGGAGACAGAGGAGCTTCTTTATCTGGGTTCTTTGCTTCTTCTGGTATTGTTCTTTATGCAAGAAGCTTCCGAAATTTGCATTTTCCTATGCCCTTTGTACTAGGCAGAGGTTTCTTAAGTAAAAGGTTGAAAATTCAACACATAACTCTACAAGCTAAATTAGAAATGCTTAATTCATTTTGTTAGCCTAACTCTAAAAATCTCTGCTTCAGTCCCCCCTTTTCTTAAAATATAGTAAATTCTTTTACTACAGGGGTCTTGATTTAAATTCTGATCTACTATCATGACCGTCCTCTTTCAGTAAGATTCTATGACTTCTAGAGAGTGATGTCAGACTGGCCATGTGTTTTAACATCCTCGAATTCTACATGAGTGTTAAAGTAGACATCATTAAACTTACAGTAACTAAAATTAATAGAATTATAATTGGGTGACATAAAGTCTTCTAAACAGTGTATTTCACTAGTTATGACTTGCGTTTATTAGCTAGTGATTGGTGCTGGATACACCAAGTTAAGAGACTTAACATACAGGAGGTTAGTGACATAACATACAGGAGGTTAGGAATGTCTTGGGTAGACATTCTCTTTCGCACCCCATATGGTTTTTCATAAAGCAATTTAAAGTGGTTTAGCTTTTCTTTAGTCTTGGGTTTGGTTTGGATCTGCAGTAGTGCTAATGGGAGGGATTGAGTCCATGACAAATTAGCTTCTTGTTCAATTGTACAATTTGTTGTTTGATCAAATGATTCATTTTTTTTACCTGACCACTTGATTGTGGGTTATATGGGGTGTGAAGTTCTCAGTCTATGTTCAAGTATTGGCTAACTTGTTGCACGAATTTTACAATAAAATGTGGTCCTCTATTTGAGGAGATTGTGGCCAGGACTCTAAAGCGTGGTATGTTTTCTTGTACCAATACCTTAGTTACTTCTTGAGCTTTAGAAGTCCTGGTGGGGAATGCTTCTGGCCATCCTGAAAAGGTATCTGTTAGCACCAGTAAAAACTTATACCCCCCTTTTCTTGGCAATTCTGTACAATCAATCTGCCATTGCTGCTCCGGCCCATGACCCTTCCTCATCTGGCTAAGCTTTGGTTTGGGAGTATTTTTGGGGTTGGTCTGGAGGCAAAGGTCACATTGTCGAGTTGTAAATGTCTAGTTATGCTAGAGCATCAATACCCCAATGGTTTTCTGGTGTTCTTCCTTTATTAGGGACCATAATAAATAGGAGGGTAGAACTAATTTTCCTTCTATGGTGGCCCATCCCTCTTGGTTATAGTCTCCTTTTTGCTCATAGATTAATTTTTTTTCTAGTTTGTTGTATCTTGGCTTACCTTTAGGGGAAATTTGCCCGTCTGGAATCAGGGCTGCCTCAGTTATGACCTCAATTCTTGCTGCTTCTTTTGCTTCCCTATCTGCCAGCTCGTTTCCTTCTTCCAATTCTGAGTTTATCTTCTGATGTGCCTTAATGTGCATGATCGCTACTTTCTCTGGCAACTGGACTGCTTCTAGAAGTCGCAGTACTTCTGATGCATCTTTAATATTTTTCCCTTGAGAGTTCAGCAGTCCTCTCTCTTTCTAAATGGCTCTGTGAGCATGCACTACTCCAAATGCATACTTCGAGTCCGTGTATATGTTTATTTCTTTCCCTCTTGCCAATTCTAGGGCCCGAGTTAGAGCAATTATCTCGGCCTTCTGTGCAGAGGTATTTGTTGGCAGGGGCCCAGATGATATTACTTCCTTGCACGTTGTAACTGCCTACCCGGCGTGCCGTTTTCCACTGATGATATAACTGCTTCCATCAGTAAACGAGACTTCTGCATTCTCCAGAGGGGTGTCCTTCGAGTCAGGGCAGCTGGAGTAGGTGGCTTCAATGGTCTCCAGGCAGTCATGTTCCACTGGTTCCCCTTGGTTTCTACTGAGGAAGGAGGCTGGATTGACAATGTTAGTCACTACTATCTCTACATCATCTTGCTCCACTATGATAGCTTGGTATCTCAGGAGCCGTTGTGGGGAAAGCCAATGCCCACCTTTTACCTCTAGCACTGCAGACACTGTGTGAGACACTAGCACAGTTCTTTTCTGGCCTAGGGTGAATCTGTGTGCCTCTTGGATGTTCAGTACGACTGCTGCAACAGCTCTGAGGCACCCAGGCCACCCTTTAGCTGCTGTATCCAATTGCTTCGAGAAGTAAGCCACTGGTCTCCGATATGGGCCGAGGTCCTGTGCTAGTATTCCTAAGGCGATTCCTTGCTTCTCATGGGAGAATAAAAGGAAAGGCTTACTCACGTCCGGCAATCTCAGGGCTGCAGCTGACATGAGGGCTTTTTTCAGCTGGTTGAAAGCTTGCGTAGCTTCCTTTGTCTCTTGGATGTTCCTGCTTTCAGTTGCAATCAGTTCATATAACAAACAGTCCATAGTTATAGATCCATAACCTGCACCACCCTGTCATCCTCAGGAAAGTTCGTAGTTCCTTTACAGTCTGAGGTTTTGGGGTCTGGCATATTGCCTCCTTCCGGCTTTGGCCCAAGGTACGTTGTCTAGCACTGACTTCGTAGCCCAGATAAGTTACTTTCTGTTTTACTACTTGGGCTTTTTTCTTTGATACTCGGTACCCTTGGAGCCCCAAAAAGTTCAAGAGGCTTATCGTCCAGGCCATGCATGCTTCCCTTGTCCGTGTGGCTATCAGGATGTCATCTACGTACTGTAGCAACTTCCCTTCCTCTGGAGGGGCTTCTCAGGTCTCTAATTCTTTTGCAAGTTGTTCTCCAAACAAAGTGGGTGAGTTTTTGAATCCTTGTGGGAGTCTGGTCCATGTCAGTTGAGTTCTTCGCCCGCTCTTAGGATTTTCCCATTCAAATGCAAAAATTTTCTGGCTTCGTGGATAGGAAGGCAAAAGAAGGCATCTTTTAAATCTAAAACGGTAAACCAAGTTAGCTCGGCTGTTAAGCAAGTTAATAACGTGTAGGGATTGGCCACCACAGGATACAGATCCTCAGTTACCTTCTTTATCGCCCGCAGATCCTGTACTAACCGGTATGACCCATCAGGTTTACAAACTGGTAGGATAGGGGTATTAACACTTACATAACATAAGTTGCAACAAGGTATTATAGACAATATCATGGTCATCAATGGAAGCAATATTTGATTGAACTTTTTCAGTTCTGAGGGTTCGTAACTTGTGTTTGTCGGTCTCAGCAGGGAAGCACAGTGAGGCTGCTTAACAGGGCAGGATGCATACATATACTTTCCTTCGTCTACATTCACTTAACTTTATTTTTACTTACTCTTACACATAACAAAACAACCACAACAACAAGGTACCTTTTATTTTTCAACACACCTATTACACTTTTAGGTGTCCCTGGCTAGTCCCAGTGTTCTTGGATACCCCTCAATCTAGCTGTGTGGTTCCCAACTCTAGATCCTGTCAGACTTATCTTCAAACTGGCAAAATTTTTACTCAATCTTGGGTGCTCTCAACAACCCAGCAAACTTAATTCTGGGTGCTCTTGGAATGTTAATCCCTCAGCCCAGCAGGTTTGACTTAACCCTGGATGCTCTTGGAACATTAATCCCTCAATCCAGCAGGTTTGATCTTGGATGTTCTTGGGCATTCCTATCCCTCAATCCAGCAGAATTTTTAGGGGCCCCTCCTACACATTTTACCTTTTATTTTTCCCCAATAGATTATGCCAAGAAAACCCTCTTTTTACCTTTTAATTAATTTTTTTTCTAATTAATTACCTTTTCCTCCCCCCCCCCCCACACACACTAAGGGGTCCCACTCTTTCTCTGAGACCCAGTCCCAGGGGGGGTTCTCTCACTCTTTTTATCACTCGCTTCGTCTCTTTACTGGCCGCTTTTCTCGCGAAAAAGACGGAAACGCAGCATGGGAGACTGCCGCTCTCGCTTAGCAGGTAACCAGCCCGCCTCTCATTCACACACATTCATCCCCCCTTTATTCGCCCTGTAATGCAAAGGATCTCCCAGTTGCCGAGCCGTGGGGGCTTTTAGGCACTCGGCACGAAGCTCGGATAGCTGGTACATCTGAGGGTCCACCAGAAGAACGGGAGGGACACTCGGGTTGCTGAAATCCTGCTCGTTTATTGAAGGGTCGCAGAAGGGGCAAAAAGGGAGACAACGAAGCAGAAGGGAAGCAGATTCTGAGAGCCCCGAAGGGCAGGGTGAGGATTCTTTTACTGCGTAGGGGTAGGAGGGTTTAGCATTCGAGGGTACAATCTGGAGAAGGCTAAAGGGAGGGGAAATACAACATTAACCAGTGGGGAAAAGGGAAAGGAGTGTTCTTGGTGGAAGAACCAAAGGGAAAACGTGGAACAGAGAAGATTCTAGGCTAAGGGGCAGACTTGAACAATAACTGACAGGACAGGGGGAGGGTACAATTCTCTTACAAAAGGGGGTGGAGAACTCATACAACTGCTGTTTCCCATGGCAACCCTAGACTGCCTTCCCCAACCCCTCCTCCTACATCTCTCCCGTTTTTATTTATTAAATAAGCACTTCCCAACGTTTTAAGAAACATACGTCTAAACAAAAATAAAGCAACCGAGATCATGAACATTATCAGAAAGATCCAAAAGAGTCCCCTGAGGATGATAGCAACCCACCCTGGGACACTCCATTGAGACAGGAGTTTATTCACAGGATCTACAGACAAGGTCTCAGTCTTGAGGTCGTCAACTTGCTCTCGGATCCTCTGGATATTAGCTTGGATGGATGTGCTCTTTGATGCCAGATTGAAGCAGCACATTCCTTCAAAGTCCTCACAGCCGTGGCCATGGGCGAGCAGTAAGAAGTCAATAGCAGCCCTATTTTGCAGCCCTATTTTGCGTGCCGGGTGACTTCTTCGTCCGCTAGCAAGACGGAAAGGGCAGCGGACGTGGCGTTGGCCTGCTTACTGAGCCAACACTCGAGGTGAGAAAGCTCACCGAAAGCCTTTGCTGCGGCATACCATGGTAAAAATATGGATACCGTGACTCTCTTCGTCTTTCCCCAATTGTAAATTTTTGAATCACAATTTTCGTCGAATTGGTTATAGGATCTCTTTTTGCGAGCCAATTTATTTTCGTTTTTCCAATTTAAAATTTGGGTTTTGTTCGGTGTCAGTGTGGTAAGCTGCCCAAGGCTGCAGGGGCCTCCCTGGATTTGGGAGGGAATCCCTGCCCACACCCTGTGGCCGCAGATGAGAAAAACCCCCCTGGGGAGCACCCTGGGAACTGAGGAGGACCTAGATACCATGGTCGAGGTGTAATTGCACCAATTTGCTGCATGGTATCTCCCATCGTGGGGAGATACATCGTGTCTTTTTACTTCTTGGGTACCAGCGGGGTGGAGTTTAGCCATTTGATCCCAGTCTTTCTGGGAGGGCTGGTACCTAAACCTGACACAATAAGTTGCCTGAGAGGAGCCCAATAGGTCCAATTCTTGGGGCTCCTGTGGTGCATATGGCAGAATCCTCGTCCACTCATCCCAGGTGTCCACAGGATTAGGTTTTTTTCCTGCATATGGATAGTCGTTTGGCGACAGGGGGACTCGTACCAGGCACGTGGATAACGGATTGTCCACACTTCCCATGGCCATACAGAAGTTGTCCTGCTTCAAGGACTTCGCCAGCGTGACCCATATGTTTTCTCTCAGCTGTGGGACTATCCAGCTCCTGACCGGTGACAGCCAGATGATGACGATCAGGAGCATCAGATGTTTCAGAGGTGTCCTCAAGGCGGTAGTCATCCTCAGCGTCTTGTGATAAAAGAAAGCATAACTTGAATGATAAATTTTCCTCAGTGGTCCCTCCCCAACCTCCCCCGTTTTTATTTATTAAATAAGCATTAAATAAAATTAGAGAAAAGGGGTAAGGATTGAGGGAAAGGGGAGGTTAGGGGAAAGGAAAGGGTACAGGGGGCGATGGGGTAATTGGGTACGTAGAGTTCAGCGGGGGAAAATATCTTCGGGTAATCATGACACGTGTGACGATATTGGGAGGAACGGTCTTTCTTCTCCTCCTCTTCCAGGCAGTGGAAACTCCGTCCAGCGATGAGGTGTTCTCGGTGCTTTGCACCAAGGACACGTTGTCTTGCTGAGCTGGCACCTCTACGAAGGGCTTGACATATTTCCCCGGAATCCATCTTGGTCCTTTATCTGTAGAAACACAGGCATACCCTCTCCCCCAGGTTATTAGAGGGAAAGGGCCCTGGATAGCTTTGGATTCTGGGTCCTTTATCAAGACTGGTGGCCTCTCGGCCAGTTGCGCTCTGGTGTTATTGTGAAAATGGCGGATAATAGGAGGGTCAGGCTCCCTTTCTGAGCAGTTTAAAAAATTCAGGACATACAGGGCCTTACATAACCTTTTGGCTGGGCTCACTGTAATGTCCGGGTTATGTTGTTGTTCAAGGAGCCTTTTTAGATTTCTGTGGGCCCTCTCTATTATCGCCTGTCCTGTAGGATTGTGGGGAATTCCGGTGGTATGGGAAATTCCCCACTGTTGCGCAAACTCACCGAAGCGCTTTGACGCATAGCATGGGCCATTATCAGTTTTTATGTGAGATGGGACTCCCATCGTAGAGAATGCCATGAAAAGATGTTTCATGGCATCCCTGGTTTTTTCGCCTGCATGGACGGAGGCAAACACTGCGCCGGAAAACGTGTCAATAGAGACATGTATGTATTTCATCCGACCAAACGGCTCGAAGTGTGTTACATCTGTCTGCCATATCTCTAGCGCTCCCAACCCTCGGGGATTTGTCCCCGAAATGAGGGAAGGAAGAGCAAAAGACTGGCAGCTCAGGCAGGTAGAAACAATGGTTCTTGCCTGTGCTATCGAGATCTTAAATTGTCGCACTAGAGCCGGGGCATTCTGGTGGTAAAATGCACGGCTGAGCCGCGCTTGCCGGAGTATGTCTGGTAAGGTGGTTGAAGCGGTTGCAGATATTTGTGTTGACATGGCTAGGAGGTCCGCTTTCCAATTACTCTCAGTGATCTCTCCGGGTAAATCGGTGTGTGCCCTTACGTGCATGATATGATAAGGTTGCTCTCTATGGGAAAGTAGCCAAATGAGATCAGAGAGTAAACTGTATAAATTTGTGTTTGAAACTTCTTTGAGGAGGGCACCTTCGGCCCTTTCTGCTAGCCCAGCGACATAGGCCGAATCAGTGACCACATTCAGAGGCTGTTGAAATTTTTTGAATGCTCTCACGACTGCGGCAATTCCGCGATCTGGGGGGAACCATCAACCAGTTGGATGTCAGACTCCCACTTCTGACTGTCCGGGTCCTTCCAAGTGATCACCGATTTGTGGGATCTGCCCGACCCATCGGTGAACACCGTGAGAGCACCTGGAATTGGTGTTTTGCTTTTAAACATTCTTGGGGCCAAATGCAATGTATCCTTAAACAATTTATGCTTAGGATAGTGAACCGAAATTTGTCCAGGGAAGCTGTCCAGAGCAATGAGCAAATTTTCATTAGTTTGCAACAACGAGTCCAATTGATCTAATGTAACAGGTAAGTAAATGCATGCAGGGTCACACCCTGCGAGGGTTCAGAGGCGGTGTCGTGCCTTCATTATTAAAGTGGCTAGCAATTCTGCAGGGGTCGTGATCGTCCTAGAGGGCTGGTGTGGTAGGAAGAGCCACTCTAAGATGACCAGGGGATCAGATGCTCTGTTATCCCACTGGAAGAGAAGTCCATGGAGGTGGGGGCACTTACCCAACACCGCGAAGCTCACGGGAAGGGTCCGGACCACGCAGTGTGCCTGGCGAGACTTCAGAGCAACAGCAACCCGTTGCAGGGCTTCCCGCGCAGCAGGTGTCAGCTCGCACGGTGAGGCGAGGTCTCCGTCGCCTCGAAGCAGACAGAAGAGAGGTGACAGCTCCTCAGTCGTCAGTCCCAGGAGGGGGCGGATCCAGGTGATCGTTCCGCACAGCTGCTGAAGGTCTCGCAGAGTCTTCGGATCCTTGTTGATGGTCAGTGTCTGTGGCGTCACTGTCCTTCCCGTGATGAGGAATCCGAGGTACCTCCATGGTGCTGAGAATTGGATCTTCTCTTCTGCTATCTGGAGCCCTGCAGCTTTGATAGCCTTAATAGTCTTGTCCAGTGTTGCCTTTAGGTATGTCGAGTCGGAAGCACAAACTAGCACATCATCCATGTCATGCAGGATGATGGCCTCAGGGAAAAGCCGACGCACAGGTGATAAAATCTGCGCTACAAAAGTCTGACAGAGCACAGGGGAATTTTTCATCCCCTGAGGCAGGGATGTCCAATGATATCTTTTAAAAGGTTCAGCCCTATTCAATGATGGTACAGAAAAGGCGAACCTGGGAGCATCCCCGGGGTAGAGCGGAATGTTAAAAAAGCAGTCTTTGATGTCTATCACTGCTAGCTGCCAGTCTCTGGGGAGCATAGAAGGTGACGGAAGGCCTGGTTGAATGGGACCCATATCTTCTATCACATCATTAACCCTTCGCAGGTCTTGGAGCAGGCGCCACCTGTCTGTGCCAGGTTTTCTAATTACAAAGACAGGGCTATTCCAAGGGCTGGTAGAAGGTGTTAAATGCCCAAGTTTCACCTGCTCCTCTACTAATTTATGAAGCGCACTCAATTTTTCTGATGGAAGGGGCCACTGATCCACCCAGACCGCTGTGTTGGTTTTCCAGGTCAGGGGTGGGGAAGTGCGCTCTGCAGTGGCCCACGCTAAAAATCCCACAAAGGGCTAGGGATGTCGAGGCGGGCTCCCCATTGGCATAAAACATCCCTTCCTAATAATAGTATGTTTGAAGAGACAACAAAAGGTCTCACCGTTGCCAATTGTCCTTCCGGACCTTCCACGCACACAAGATGCCTACTCCTCAGAGAGTGGACCGCTCCGCCCACACCGGAGATCCTGCCGCAAGGGGGCACAAGCTCCCAGTCGCTGGGCCACCTCACCTGGGGGATGATGGTCACGTCAGCTCCTGTGTCTGCCATGAGCCGCATCTGCACCGACTTTCCCTGGAAAGAAAGTTTGGCATCAATTAATGGTCTTTCTTTACATACATTTTGGGTGAAGAAAACATGTCTCTCTGTGTCCGGGTCATCGTGGGTGTCCAGTACGTAAAGCAAAGCAAAAGGATCGCCTTTCCTTAAAGTAAATGGTGGGTGGTTACAAATGACGGAGACGGTGATCTCCTCTCCTGGTGGAAAACACACTACCTCAGCTAAGATGGTGATTTCATTTGGCGTGTTGAAGGAGTCTTCTAAGATGAGCATTGTGGTGTCCCGACAGTCGTGGAGGGGGCCCAGGAACCCAGCAGGAATTCTCGTCAGGTCCTCATCCTGGAGAGAGATGGTGACGCTGCTGCGGAGGACCTGATGATTGCCCTGATTTAGGGTACCTGTCCGGCGGAAGAGGCGGAGTCCGTCCTCGTGGCTGCGCTGAACTGCTGGACTTGGCCGCGCGGCCACTCGTCCTCCCTGATGGTCGGGAAGCTGGGACGCTGAGAAGGGCCACTTGGTGTCGTCGCGCGGCCCTTCCTCGCGCTTCGCCGCCAGTTTCCCGCTGGCTGGTACCCTTGTCGCTGTAGATGAAACTGGTGATGTTGATAAAATGGGTTCCTAGGATATGGTCTTGGGGGGGCAAGATAGGTTGTTGAATCTGTGGCCAGTGGGGACAGTTCACCTGGATGTGACCCAGCTGACCACAGTTAAAACAGCGCGTATTTTGTAAGTTTATCATGGCCTCTCCCACCCCTTTGCTGACAGCCAGGGCCACCGTGTGCTCCATTGACATTGCCTTTGTGCAAGCCTCCACCATCTGAGAGATGGTGGGCTCGGGGTCCTGAGGTAGTGCACGGAGAATCTTTTTTGTTTCCGAATTAGAGTTAGAAATGGCCATCTTTCGTAGAAGCTCTGCACGAGCTTCTGCGTTGTCTATTTGTCTCTCAATGGCCTCTTTCAGTCTATCAACAAAAGTAATAAAAGTCTCCTCAGGCCCTTGCATGATAGAAGAAAAGTTTTGCAGGGGGGTCTTACCATCCGGTATCTTCAGGAGTGCCTCCTTTCCCGCTGCTGCTATGTCCTGAAGCAGCTCCTGTGCTAGTAGAATTTGGTCCTCCGGACTGCTGAACTCCCCTTCTCCAGCAAGGGCTTCCATTGCCTCATCCCCCTCTCCCACCACCTCTGCGAGATCATACTTGCGCAGGAGTGGTTTCAACAGTTTTTTCCAATGAATCTCCCAGAGGTCGCATTCGGTGGGAGCAAACAGTGCCTTAGCAATATACCTTAAATCATGGGGGACTAGGAAACGTCCAGCAAATGTTAAGTCCAGCACATTTTTAAAGAAAGGCGAGTTTCTGCCATAATCTTTGGCAGCCTTCCTTAACTCCTTCACCTCAGCGTATGGAATTTGCTCCCACTTTGGCTCCCTCCCCCGCCAGAGGATGACCGGTGCCGCAAAGCTGCCGAAGTCCCGTGCCAATTCCAAATTCCCATCCTTAATTGCCTCCTCTCTGATCTTTGCCCAACCCCCCCCCCCCCGACTTGTTGGAATGCTGGGGGCTGCCACTCTCCTCATCCTCTTCCGAGGATGAAGCAGGCTGGGTTAGGGCACGGTGCCTCCCCCTGGCCGGTGGGTCCCGGAGACCGTGCGTCCGACAGGCCAGGATGGCCTGCTTCCGGCCAGGCTTCTTCCTGGTTCCGGTACTGGCAGTGGCAGGAGAGGAGGAGGCGTGTCCCAACCCACCCACTGGGGCGTGACTTTCTGGTGGGGGGTTCCCACCCACGGGGGCTGGGCCCACTTGGGGGCTGGTCCCAGAGGGAAGGAGGGGACGGGTCCCGACACAGGGGCGGCACTCGACGGAGGAGGGGGAGGAGGCGAGGGCGAGATGTCAGGAATTTTCTGGGGTGAAGGAGAAGGAGGGCCGCCATCTTGGGGCTGGTCTTTTTTCGCCATGAGGCAGGCGCCATTTTGTCCTATTTGTTCAGTTAAGTCCTCTAAAGAGCAACAGGGTTTCAAACTAGGATTAGGGTCTCTGGTATAGAGGGAACAGGAATGACATGTGTTGGGGTGGCCAGTCCCAACACACGAATGGGACAGGGAGGATCGGGAAGCAGCAGAGAGACGGCAGCAGCTCTGTGCCGATGTATGGCAGGATCTGTCTCCCGATCCGCCCTTAGGGGAAGAGGGAATAGGATTGGGGGGGGAGGAACACGAGGTAGGTGAACTGGGGACCCAACTCTCTCTCTTCTTTTTTAACAAATTAAGAATGGAATGAAAAAGCGGAAAAAAACGACCGACTGAAATCCTCCCCTGAACTTGTAAATCGTAAATCTTTCTCCCAACTCTTCCCCAGAAATCAGGCACCAAAACATCTTCCCGTGTAATAGCAGGAAAATGTTCAAAAATAAATTTAACAAAAGGCTTTAAATCTCTCTTATTAAAAGAAATGTTCCCTAAAACAAGGTGGGACTTAATTTGGATCTAAAACTCCCGTTGAGCTGGAGACAGGCGGTTACCCATTATATCAGGTCTCACAGCTAAATCACCCTCTTCGAAAAGGAAAAAAAAACAAAAAAAAAACAAAAAAGGGAGGTGACGCCTAGTCAGGCGTAAGAAAAAGCGAGATAAGCATACCTCTGAAGGACACAGGCATAAAACGGGGACATCGAAGAGGGGTCTGGTGGAACTTCTGCTGGTCCGAGGGCGTTGCTGCTGCCGCGCAGCTCGAAGGTCCGTCGGTTATCAGCAGAACCCAGGAGACAGAAGCCTTCTGAACTGAAAGGGCGACTGTCCCAGGAAACTGGTCCCGAACGCCACTTGCAATCCTGGAGAAGGCTGGTCACAGAGCAGGCAATCTCCAGGAGACGGTCAAGGACTGGACCCGCTGGTGTCCGTCCCTGTTTGGGCAGCCAGTTGCCGAGCCGTGGGGGCTTTTAGGCACTTGGCACGAAGCTCGGATAGCTGGTACATCTGAGGGTCCACCAGAAGAACGGGAGGGACACTCGGGCTGCTGAAATCCTGCTCGTTGATTGAAGGGTCGCAGAAGGGGCAAACAGGGAGACAACGAAGCAGAAGGGAGGCAGATTCCGAGAGCCCCGAAGGGCGGGGTGAGGATTCTTTTACTGCGTAGGGGTAGGAGGGTTTAGCATTCGAGGGTACAATCGGGATGTGATAAACTGTGGTAACTTGTTTGTTCATCAAAGGAATTGGACTAGCTTGCTTGTTAGGAGATAGGGGAAGCATCTGTGAATTTGGGAAACAGCAACTTGCGGGTTTTACTAAAAAAAGGACAATAAAGAAGCAACTGCTACAAACTGCAAGGCTATAGGCATATTGCAAGGCTATAGACATATTGCAAAACACAAGACCACAAGTATGATTAATCACCATTTAGGGAGCTTTTCTTAGCTTCTCTTGCAGACACAGGCTAAGGATGTTGGGGGATGGCCGGAGCTGATTATGAAATCAGCGACCACCAGGCAACGGCCACAGGACTAGACAACGTAGGAGTGCTCCGGGTACGCCCATCACTGTCCGGAACCGATTGTGAAACCAACGATCACCTGCCTCGACACAACGTAGACACGATGCAGACGGATGCTCAAGCTATGCCCACCGCTATGGCAAGAGACGCGAATAAAGAAACCTCCAAGAAACTATAAAAGAGACTGAATAAGGGGGGTGGGATGTGGGGCACTGCAGTGTGGGACACTGCAGGAGGGGCGGTTAGGAGACCCCTACCCACCCAGCGCTGTTTTGCTTGCTACTGCTTGCTGTAATTAATAAAATTCTAATTGACCTTAAAAAGGCTGAATCAAATTATTCGCCTCAATTTATCACAGGGAGAAGGCTAAAGGCAGGGGAAATATAACATTAACCAGTGGGGAAAAGGGAAAGGAGTGTTCTTGGTGGAAGAACCAAAGGGAAAACGTGGAACAGAGAAGATTCTAGGCTAAGGGGCAGACTTGAACAATAACTGACAAGACAGGGGGAGGGTACAATTCTCTTACAAAAGGGGGTGGAGAACTCATACAACTGCTGTTTCCCATGGCAACCCTAGACTGCCTTCCCCAACCCCTCCTCCTACACCAGTGACAGCTTTTCACACTGAAGGGCAGTGCTATTGTATAACAAACACTTAACTCTTAGCCCAGCCGGGCTCGCTGGCTACTTTTGCAAGCTCTTTACCAACTAGCGATGCTTGTCAGCGGTGTTTGTAACTCCTAGCTTGTACCACGCTGCCACTAGCTGCGCTATCAGCTAGCGGCGTTCAAAGCAGCTCCTCAAACCGCGGCTTGTGCCCGCGCGCCCGCTGCGCTATCAGCTGGGCTGCGCCTAAAGCACCTTTGCAAGCCCCGACTTAAGCCCCGCGCCGCGCTCCCCTCGCTCGCAAGGGACAGCCCGTGCCACGCATGCGCACCACCCGCTCTGTCAGGTAGAGTGCGCACTACCCGCACTATCAGGTAGTGTGGCTGAGAGCTGCCCTGCGCATGCGCCCCACCCACTCTATCAGGTAGAGTGGCTGCTAGCCGCCCCAAGCATGCGCACTACCCGCACGATCAGGTACTGTGGCTGAGAGCTGCCCCACGCATGCACACTACCCGCACTAGCAGGTAGTGTGGGCTGAGAGCTGCCCTGCGCATGCGCTCTCTAGCACTGCCGCGCCACGTCTCTCTATCTTAGCAACGCTGCACCGCGCTTCACCGTTCCACTCACACATACACACACACGCACAAGCACGCACGTCCGGACGTAACAGACACACTACACTGCAATCGGGAAACACACCACACACTGAAATCGTGATTTCGCCCTCCCAGAGCCACGCTATCAGCTGGGGAGGTCCTCCCGCCGCCGGCCTCTCCCCCAATGGCGGTCTGCTTGCAAGCCCCTAGGCAAACCTGCGCGCAAAAACATCTTTTTTTTTCGACTTACCAGTGCCAACCGTAAGAAAATAAATTAATACATACCGCTTTCATCCGCTAGTCGACGGGCCATGGTCTGCTCCTCGCAGTGTACAGACGAGGTGCAGAGTCCCTCCGGGGAAAAACCCCGTGGCGCCTGAGGGTGTCTGCTCCCAACCGGACCTGCGGGTGAGCAGAGCAGCCCCTTCGTGGTCGCCAACTGAAACGATACGCGGAATAAATTAATAGACTCCATAACCTGGGGTAGTTATGAAGTGGGTATGTTTGTCAGCGCCCGGCACAAGTGAGATAGCTCTCCAAAACTTGTGCCCCGAGCCTCAGTCTGACCCACACTTTTATTCTTAAAGACGTTCCATATGCAATACACTGCACGACTTTTTCATGCGTATACAACCCCTGGCCCCGCCTGTCCTCGCTTCTCATGCTAAGTAAGTCCACGCCCTTCTGGGCATGCGTGGTTTGCTGTGGTGGTCGTACGGGGGTCTCTTGGTGGTCCTGAGGCTGAAGATTGTGGTCTTCCTCATGATTGAACTTTTGAACATTTCCTCTCTGCGCGTGCGCTTTTGGTCCTTTGGTGCTTATCTGAGTACGTCTGTCAGTCTTGATAGGCTTGGAGACAGAGGAGTTTATCTGGGTTCTTTGCTTCTTCTGGTATTGTTCTTTATGCAAGAATCTTCAGAAATTTGCATTTTCCTTTGCCCTTTGTATTAGGCAGAGGTTTCTTAAGTAAAAGGTTGAAAATTCAACACATAACTCTACAAGCTAAATTATAAATGCTTAATTCATTTTGTTAACCTAACTCTAAAAATCTCTGTTTCACCACGAGAGCTGTCACAGAGCAGAAGGGCAGCTGAGATGCTGAAAAGCAGCAAAGCAGAACAGCCTGCCTCAGCTTGAGTTGTGTGTAATTGACTGAAGGCGAAAAAGCAAGCAGCAGAGCAGCGGGCTTCTGTGCGCACTGAAGGCAATTGCAAGAATCCAGCAGCTGCTCCTTGCCAAGCACAGGCAGCTGCCTAGGTTCTTGCTCCTTGACCAACTCACAGTTGCCCTTCTTTTCAGCAGCTGCCACCGTGTTCTCTGCATGTCGGAGCCTCTGGGGAGCAACAAGAATTTCCAAGGTGGGATGCATGACGACTATGTCAAAACCCAGGAAAGTTGTCCTGGAACACCTTCCATTGGCATGCCAAGAGTGAATTAAAAAGGCAGGAGAGCAGCAGCCACCGTCCTGCAGCTGTCTGCGAGCTTCGCACACAAGCCGGCTTCTTCGTGGCTTCGTTCTTCCCCTCTTGCAAGCTACCGCGATCTCCGGCTGCCGGAGGACAAGAAGCGGCTACTTCGCGCACAGATCACTGGAGCGGCAGCGGTGCGCTCCGAAGCGCCGCTTCTGCCGAAAGACGCCGGCAAGCGGCACTTGCTTTCGGCCAGCTCCGGAGCTGCGTATTCTGCCTCTCTAGTCGCCTACATCTTAGCCAAAAGCTTTTCCGCTCCAGTTCTCAAGGAGAAAGTGTACCAGCACTGCTCACTTAGCCCGACCTTGCCAGGAAATAAGATTTGCTGCACATTCCAAGGACACTGCATTTTCCTGGGCAAGCTGCAACCTGCTGGCAGATGGCCATGCTCTCTGCCCACTCCTGCCCAGCTCTGGGTAGTAGCGGGCACGTTGCAGCCTAGCGAAGGCAAGAAACCTGGAGAGCTGCCACAGAGCAGAAGGGCAGCTGAGATGCTGAAAAGCAGCAAAGCTGAACAGCCTGCCTCAGCTTCAGCTGTGTGCAATTGACTGAAGGCAAAACACGAAGCAGCAGAGCAGCGGGCTTCTGTGCGCACTGAAGGCAATTGCAAGAATCCAGCAGCTGCTCCTTGCCAAGCACAGTCAGCTGCCTAGGTTCTTGCTTCTTGACCAACTCCCAGTTGCCCTTCTTTTCAGCAGCTGCCACCGTGTTCTCTGCATCTCGGAGCCTCTGGGGAGCAACAAGAATTTCCAAGGTGGTGTAAGAGCCCGTCTGAAGCCCCTCATTTTCCGTTCTGCCTTCCAATTGCCACGAGAAAGAATCCCTTCCTCCACTGCAGTTCCGGCTTAGAACAGGACACAGTGCAGGTGCAACCACTGAACCGTCATGCTAGCTGTTCCGAACAAGGCCTGGCAAGAACTTGGCAAGGAGTTGGCAAGGACTTGGCAAAGACCTGACGTGGACCCAGCACGGGACAGCCTGATGCGCGGCCTGCTTCTAATCTCCGTTCTTAAGCCAAATGAACTTTTGGGGTGACTCCCGGGGTCCTTCATTGAAGACCCCTCATCTGCCTCATTAACAGTGTGACAAACAAAGAATGAGAACCCTCCTCCCAAGGACTGAGACTGAGACCCCTGCTATAGGGAGGAGGGGAAATTGGTGGTCTGACCACTAATGACATGACCTGTTTCCCTTCAGTGATTCAAATGGACTTATTCTTCATTGGATTCGTCTTGCTTTGGTGGTTTCTGTGGACTCTCCTCTTCCCGCGTGGCGATTACAATGGACTTTCGTTGTTACACTTGTTCCCCCCTCTTTCCTCTGTGGACTATAACTGGAGCCCCGAGTCGACCAGAACTTCGGAGAGTCCCCCGACACGACAGACAGAACCCCATCGTCCGGACCACTGAGGATCTCGCCTGTGTTGGTAGCTATTCCCATACCCCTCTTCTCTCTCTCTCTCTCCTTTTATCTCCTTTCCGATCCCCACTATCGCATTTACTGTTTTGGCCCTAATAAAGGTGCATTTGTTGTGATTAACTTATAGTCCCTTGTTTGCCTTTTTGCACTTTTGGGATCGGTGAAAAGAACCATCACGACACCCCGCAAGAAGCGGATCGTGACATTAAAATTGACGTCACGGACAGGATTTCTGTCTAGACAGAAAGGTTGCAGCTGAAAAGGCACCCACACTGTCTTTGGAAATTCACAAAGGATCCACTAGTGCAAAAGGCGGGACACTTGTTTTGTTGTTGTTGTGTATCTGGTCTGGGAAGGAAGGGACAACTTGAAGCAACTAAGCAGAGCCTCCCAGGCAGATTATTGTCCTTTCACCCAGCCAGGGAAGCGAAGGGCGACACAGCGAGGGCTGTGTAGTTTTGTGGAACTTAAGTTTGTAGCTCCCTGTCGTGGTTTTGGTCCCTTCACAAAATGAGTGACAATCTTAGCCTTGAAATTAAAGCTGAATTTTATGCACTACTAGCCAAACACAATGCCAGACCTTCTACGGAAAGAGAAAAATGGGCACAGAGTAATTGGTTGAACTTAGAAAATGTTATTGATAGAGTGTGTTCATTACAACATGAAACAAAATTCAAACTGGGCAAAAATAAAACTACCTTATGCTCAGGTTTGAGAGCTTGTCTTCCGACAGCTATAGAAAATGGCTTCGAGCGAAGAAGTGAGGAACATGCTCTAATAGACTCCCTTCAAAATCTAGTTGAAATTTTGCAAAAACAGTTCTATGAAGCAAAAGATGTGATCTATGCATTGCGAGCTGCCTTAACAGAGGAACATGTTAACAAATCACATCATGCTGATTCCTCTACAGAGCCTGAGGAGAAGGAAACTCCTCACATGAAACAAATCTATCCTCATCAAGAACTTGAAGCAGCAAGTAATTGTGGGGAACATTGCTGCCATCACTTGAGACCCTTGATTAAAACTATCTCAGTGTATAGCTATCTCAGTGATGATGATCTCCAACCTCACATCACAACCAAACACATACCATCACAACTAAACACTGCCACCGAGCTAGCTAAGCTTAAAAGGGAATATGGACACCCTCCACATGAATCAGAAACAGAATATGTTTTCCGGGTGTCCCTCACTGGTGGTGATCAAATTCAATTAAGCGAACAGGAAGCCAGTGGGTACTGGGGACATGGTGTCTTCTTAACAACAGGAGAGAAAGGTGACACATGGTCCCTGACACAGCGTGCAGCTTTTTGGGCCGGGGGAACAAGCCCCTTGGAAAGGGGAGATCCCATAGCTAGAATTAGTACCCCCGACCAACTCTTGGAAAATGTGCACAAAGCTGCTTGCCTGCAAATGACTCTCAAAAAGAAATTAATTCCTGACTTTGAATCCCTGATGCAATTACCTGTGAAGCCCGAGATAACGACCCCTTGAATTTGTGGGCTTCCAGAATCACTCAAACCTACAGCAATTCTCCTTCCAAAAACGATAGCAGCTGTATCTCCTGTAGAAAGACCAGATAGATTTCCTAGTAAGCAGAAGGACCCATTTGTTCCCCTTTATGACTTGTTGAGGAAAGGGGTGAAATGGGATTGGAGTCTTTCTCAGGAGTCAGCATTGCAATTGCTGATTTTTGAAGCAACAGCTCATCAAGCAGTTGCAGACCCCTATCCATCCTACAGATCCTTTCCAGGTGGAATGGGGATTTGCCTCCTCAGGGCTGTCAGTACACATATGGCAGCGGGGTCCTGAGGGTCTGACAAGACCTGTTGGTTTTTACTCCCGTGGTTCCAAAGATGCTGAGAAAAGATACACTACCTGGGAGAAAGGATTGTTGATGGTTATCTTAGCTTTCCTAGAAGTAGAAAAAATTGCACGAAAACAACCAATTGTATTGAGAGGCCCCTTCAAGGTTATCAAGACAGCCACTAGTGGGACCCCCCCTCCTGACGGGGTGGCCCAGAGGGCCTTAGTTAGAAAATGTTATGCTCAGGTTGAACAATACTGCACCTTTTTCTCAAGGACAGAAGGAACTTAGTAGTCCAAGAAACGGAGAGCTTGGACAAAGTTGCCTCTGTAATCAAAGTAACCCCTCCTTTCTGCCCCAAACAATCAGCAAACTCTTGGTTTACTGATGCTTCTGCTAAAGGGGAAGGAAAAGGATGGAGATACAGGGCAGAAGCTCTCCACTTTTCCTCTGGTGAGCAAATGATTACAGAGGGAGAAGGTAGTGCACACATTGGGAAGCTGATAGCTATCTGGAGTGTTTTTCAACGAGAAGCACAGAATTCCTCTTTGGTCTGCATCTACACTGACTCCTATGCTCTCTACCAAATGATCCTAATAATCCAGCTCATGACCCTGGCCAACCTGTTCTGGTGGACCTCTCTTACTATAGGACTAGTAGCACTTGTGCTAAAACCCCCTCTGAATAAATATGCATGGGAAGCCTCTGGTGCTCTAGGGAAAGAGCATTGGACAAATACATGCTGGATAATTCCATCATTCTAACTTTTCTGCCTCTCGGCGGCAGAATTCTGTTGTGTTTACTTTTTCAGAAGAACTCCGAGGGACATGAAGACCACCTAATCCATGATAAAACTGGTAATATTTTTCTGCATCCTACCACAACCCCATGGCCAGAAACCAGCTGAGTGGCCGTGGTCTGAAATAATTGTGGTAGCATGCAGAAAAAGTGAAAGGATCTCTTTAAGCACAAAAAGGTTTGTACGCACCCTATCATACAGGATTGTTGGCGCAATTTTACATGCACACAAACTGTAGAAGTAGTTTGGTTTTGGTCCAAAAATGCTGAAGCACCTTTTTTTTTCTCTTTTTTTTTTGGTTTTTGTTTTTTAAGTTTAAAGTATTGATTCAAATACTGGAGTAGGACTTGATGTTATTGTTGTGACACCTACCACCCAACCACTGGTTACACTTAGCCCGAAAATTTTTGAAATTGGACCATATATAATCAGGAAAACTGGCCAACAACAGATATTGTTTAATCTGTTATGGTCTCTTAAACAAGTCAAATTGCTGATGCAAAACAATATCTCAGAAATACAACCAGCTTGTTCACCCTTTTTGCAGACCTCTTTTCAGGCTTGGACAACCTGGCTGCGACAGTGGAACCCTCCTAAAAACCGGCTGCCAAGAGACATAACTGGTGTTGTGGGAACAGGATTGGGAATCCTAAATAGTATTGATTCAGAAGTATGAATGAATAAATTGGCTTCCACGTCTCAAGATTTAAGCAAAATACAAAAACCACTGCAATCGTCCTTATCGGCCTTGGGAACACATCAGTGGTTGCTATCAAACATTCTACCAAATTGGGAAAAAGTAAATAGGAAAGACCACAAATTGATAATTGATGCACTTAATGCCACGCAAAGCAATGTTTCCTTAGCTCTTAGCTGTATCCAGGCTCAATTATGGATGCAGTCAGTTGCTGCCGCAATTAGAAGAGAAAGTGAAGAAGGCACCTCTCCTACTGAAATTAGGAAAATAGTCTGGGACAGTGCCACTGACTTTGAAAGAGATTTCCAATCCTGGTGGAATTTAGTGAATTTTACCTATGACCCTAACACAAACACAGCCACAGCATTTTGTGCTGACCATAAGTAATGCCTCAGTGCATTTGATATTCCCTAGCATCGCATTAGGATTAAATCATGATGGAGCCACTTTCTATCCTTCTGAACATAGAGAATGGGCCCGTCAAATTGATGACAAATGGCAAACTGTCAATTTAGAGTCCTGTACCATTTGAGAACAACTAGGGTTTATCTGTGAAGGTAATGCAATTGTAGCTCAAGATATTTGTCTGGACACAGAACAAAATAGCTGTCATTTTGATATTCATCCTAACGAGACTTCTGAAACAGTCCTTGTATCTACAGGCAATGGGCTTGCCTGCTTCAGAACCGCTTGTGATACTGTGTTTATACAAAGTACAGTAGTAGCTACTAAAAATCATTCAAATTTTTGTGCTTTCAACTTTACTAAAATTGCAGGATGTGATTTTTCTTTTGTAGCTCCAGTTACTTCACATGAATTTTAGAATCCAATCTCACCCTGATTCACAAGCTATTGCCTACTCCCATTGGGATGAACCTTACTCTGGTAAAGCAATTATTACTTCATCAAGATCTAATAGAGATCCTAGGAAAAATCAAGGAGAATGGACAGAAAACTCTGGTAACTGTTCATCATGATGTGCAAGAAATACATCGTGTTGTAGAAAGGGTGAAAAGTGATGCCGAACACAGGTGGTGGGATACCCTTTTCGGGTGGTCGCTTACCGCCACCGGTGTCCTGAACAAATTGTGTCATCCCATTGTTGTTCTTTGGATTTTAGTTATGATTGGTTTTGTTTTATCAGTAATCTTGCTCATTGTGAATTGGAGAATGATGAAACGACTAACAAAATTGACATCTATAATTAATGCACACCACTTGACCGACATCCTTTACATTATAGATATTCCCAGGACTGTAGACACAAGAAGATGATAAGGTTAGAAGATATGTTTTACATAATTTTCTCTTATGATTTGTTCGAATCACTGTTTGAAATTATTTTTTGTTTCTTGATTATAAAATTGTACTGAGTAATATCGATTATTGTTTAATATTGAATTTACTGGATTATTATTTGATCAATCTATTGTTTAATTGATTCATATTGATTATTATCTCAATAATTTATTGTTTAACTAGTATGGATTTAATGAATACTGATTGTATTTTGCTTATTGATTAATTCTAATTTGTTTACTAATATGTTGTGATTGTTTTAGTTTTCCTGTTTCTTCTTTCCCTTTTCCTCTTCTCTTTTCCCTGGGACGTGCTGCCAACACTTGACGAGTCCTGAAGACTCCACGACGACACCATGGAACCCTGCTGATGAAGATCTTTCGAGGGCAATCGTCAGTCACGGGGTGGTGTAAGAGCCCGTCTGAAGCCCCTCATTTTCCATTCTGCCTTCCGATTGCCACGAGAAAGAATCCCTTCCCCCACTGCAGTTCCGGCTTAGAACAGGACACCGCACAGGTGGAACCACTGAACCGTCATGCTGGCTGTTCCCAACAAGGCCTGGTAAGAACTTGGCAAGGACTTGGCAAGGACTTGGCAAAGACCTGACATGGAGCCAGCACGGGACCGCCTGATGCGCGGCCTGCTTCTCTTCTAATCTCCGTTCTTAAGCCGAATGAACTTTTGGGGTGACTCCCGTTGTCCTTCATTGAAGACCCTTCATCTGCCTCGTTACCACTGTGACAAAGAAAGAATGAGAACCCTCCTCCCAAGGGCTGAGACTGAGACCCCTACTACAGGGAGGAGGGGAAATTGGTGGTCTGACCACTAATGACATGACCTGTTTCCCTTCAGTAATTTTAATGGACTTATTCTTCATTGGATTCGTCTTGCTTTGGTGGTTTCTGTGGACTCACCTGTTCCCGCGTGGCGATTACAATGGACTTTCATTGCTACACTTGTTCCCCCCTCTTTCCTCTGTGGACTATAACTGGAGCCCCGAGTCAACCAGAACTTCGGAGACTCCCCCGACACGACAGACGGATCCCCATCGTCCGGACCACTGAGGATCTCGCCTGTGTTGGTAGCTATTCCCATACCCCTCTTCTCTCTCTCTATTCCTTCTATCTCCTTTCTAATTCCCCACTATCGCATTTACTCTTTTGGCCCCTAATAAAGGTGCATTTCTTCTGATTAACTGACAGTCCCTTGTTGTTTGCCTTATTTGCACTTTTGGGATCGGTGAAAAGAACCATCACGACACCTCGCAATAAGCAGATCGTGACACTTGCCAAGCACAGTCAGCTGCCTATGTTCTTGCTTCTTGACCAACTCACAGTTGCCCTTCTTTTCAGCAGCTGCCACCGTGTTCTCTGCATCTCGGAGCCTCTGGAGAGCAGCAAGAATTTCCAGGGAGGGATTCATGACCACTACGTCAGAACCCAGGAAGGTTGTCCTGGAACACCTTCCACTGGCATGCCAAGAGTGAATTCAACAGACAGGAGAGCGGCAGCCACCGTCCTGCAGCTGTCTGCGAGCTTCGCACACAAGCCGGCTTCTTTGCGGCTTTGTTCTTCGCCTCTTGCAAGTTACCGCGATCTCCGGCTGCCGGAGGACAAGAAGCGGCTACTTCACACCCAGATGACTGGAGCGGCAGCGGTGCGCTCCGAAGCGCCGCTTCTGCCGAAAGACGCTGGGAAGTAGCATTTCCTTTCAGCCAGCTCCGGAGCTGCGTATTCTGCCTCCCTAGTCCCCTACATCTTAGCCAAAAGCTTTTCCGCTCCAGTTCTCAAGGAGAATGTCTCCTAGCACTGCTCACTTAGCCCGACATTGCCAAGAAATTGGATTTGCTGCACATTCCAAGGACACTGCATTTTCCTGGGCAAGCTGCAACCTGCTGGCAGATGGTCGTGCTCTTTGCCCACTCTTGCCCAGCTCTGGGTAGTAGCGGGCACATTCCAGCCTGGCGAAGGCAAGAAACCTGGAGAGCTGTCACAGAGCAGAAGGGCAGATGAGATGCTGAAAAGCAGCAAAGCTGAACAGCCTGCCTCAGCTTCAGTAGTGTGCAATTGACTGAAGGCGAAAAAGCAAGCAGCAGAGCAGCGGGCTTCTGTGCGCACTGAAGGCAATTGCAAGAATCCAACAGCTGCTCCTTGCCAAGAACAGTCCACTGCCTATGTTCTTGTTTCTTGACCAACTCACAGTTGCCCTTCTTTTCAGCAGCTGCCACCGTGTTCTCTGCATCTCGGAGCCTCTGTAGAACAGCAGGACTTTCCAGCGAGGGATGTATGATGACTACGTCAAAACCCAGGAAGGTTGTCCTGGAACACTTTCCATTGGCATGCCAAGAGTGAATTCAACAGGCAGGAGAGCGGCAGCCACCGTCCTGCAGCTGTGTGCGAGCTTCGCACACAAGCCGGCTTCTTGGCGGCTTCGTTCTTCGCCTCTTGCAAGCTACCGCGATCTCCGGCTGCCGGAGGCGAAGAAGCGGCTACTTCACACCCAGATGACTGGAGGGGCAACGGTGCGCTCCGGAGCGCCGCTTTTGCCGAAAGACGCCGGGAAGTGGCACTTACAATTCTTCAGGAATGTTTTAAAAACAGACGTAAAAATACGACGAAACCTCATTCTCTCACAGGTAGTTAATTAGAAGTGTCTTTCTTATGTTTCATATAGGAATTCAAAATGTTATTTCCTTGGGGTTTTTGTTGTTTTCTTGACGCCAACGCGCAATGAGTTTTGCTGCGTATGCTCTGTGGGCACAAGAAAGGAATGTTCTGCCCTGGCTAGCTACAATTCCTCTTTGAGTTTAGGTTAGTAACTTTGAGTTCAACTGAAGTATTTTAGAAACAGCTACTTCTAAAATTCCATTTTTTCTGCATGTTTGGGCGGCAGTCTTACTGTTCCCAATGGATGTTAGTGATTAAATTTGATAGGTATGGAAATGGAGAAGTCCAGACTAAGCTGTGGTAAGCCCTGAGCTGGCACTAAGAGGGAACCGGGGTTTTGTGCTCTTAGGAGCAGGTATCCTTTGGAAATGTCTGAATGTCTATGGTGGTGTTTTTCTTTGTGGCTTCCCGTAGAAAACAGAGCGCGAGTGGATCCTCAGATTTCTTGGGGAAGGGCTGCGTGACAAACTTTGCTGTGAGCTTTATGTCTACCAGAGGATTTTCCGGGTCATTCTTGCCTTTTTCAGCAGTCCTTTGTGTGACGAGGGCTCCCAGGTAAGAATTTATAAAGAACAGTTCCCAAATACCCCAAACCACAAAAGCTTGTATAGCCTCGAGATCTCAAGTACAAAACAGAAAGGAGCAGCTGATTCTGCCTTGGTCCTCTTGAAAATCTGTTCCTTGTTGGTTTTGTGTATCTGTGGAGGGGGAAATAATTTAGCTTGTGTCTAAACCAGGCCCATCCTTATGCCCTGAAACTGGGACAGGTTCCTGCCATCGTGGAGCCTCACGTGGGTGCCGTAGTTTTGCTCCTGCAGTTGGGGCCTTTTCTTTTTGGGGTCTCTATTTCCCCAGCCAGCACATTTGTCACCTGAACAGTGCTTCGGCAGGAGGGAAACTCGCGTGCCGGGAGTTCTCAGGTTTGGGAGCATGCACCTTGAGGATTTCAGGTATCAAAACCTCGGACAAAAAGAGAAAATTGTCTTGCTACCTGAATACTTCTTGTAAGAGCAGCACCTGTGGTGTGAAGCCTTGAAGGGAGAATGTCTTTCCTTCTCTGGAGTTGCTGAGAACAGGCCGTGTTCATTTTAGCTGGGAGTTGATCAGATACCAGCCAAATTGCTCATTTTATTTTAGATAATCCCATCTTGGCTGTAAAAGAACAAGTTGCATTTTCTGTTTCAGAGTCATATTCTGGAGATATCACAGAGTGCTGCCCCTGTCACCTCTAGAGCTGCCCATGAGCTGATAGAGGATCACAGCCTCCTCTCATGGGTCCTGCATGGCTTAGAGAAAAGGTAACCAGAGAAGTACAGGAGACATGGGGACAATTTCCTGTCCACGGTAGATGGACATGGCTGAGGATGAAAGCAAGGGGGACAGACCTGGAGACAGGGACACCGAGGGCTGCACTGGCAGAACTTGCTGAACTCTGAGGTGTCCCTTGTGTTTTTGAGAAGAGAATCAAGAGGCTTTCAGGTGGTGGTAGGAGGGATGATGGTGGGGGGGGGCTTTGTGATTTGGAAATCACTTCCTTGACAAAGCAAAAGGACACCTTGTGCTGGTGTCTTTAGCTTTTAAGTTTCAAGCACCCTCAGTTCCCATCCTGTCACAGGACCTGCTGCAGAGGAAGTGGCACAGTAATGGATTTGAGCTGTTTAGAGCGTTATTTCTCCTCCCCTTGCCTCTCCCTGACAAAAAAAAAATCTCTCCTGCAAGCACAGAGTGCCCTGACAGGTTCAGGCAAGTGCACCAAAAGTGCCCTAGAATAAGGTCCCCCGTAGGAGATGGACCAGCTGCTGGTGAGGATCTGCCTTTCAAATGTGGTTTTCTTTTCTTTTTTTTTCTTTTTGTTCTGTTTTATTTTGTTTTTCAGGTTTCTGGAGAACAAGGTGATAAATAAAATGATTTCCTTACTCCATCCTCTGTGGCTAATAAATTTAGGAGACAAGAGAGAAAACAGGAATCGATCCCAGATGCTGCTGTTGAGATGGATATATGATCTACCTGTATATAGATGTATGAGTATATATGTATATCTGTGTAGTGATAATAATGGGAGTTTTTATGATACGTTGCTTTACTGTTTTATATTTTTAATAAAGTGTGATTTTAAGTTATTAGTTATATTATTATAGTTTATTCTATTTATTGGCTAAAGTAACAGTTTCTTGTATTTGATTGGTATCAAGTAATTAATGTTAATCGTTAATTGATAAGAGTTTGTAATGAATTATTAAGGTGTGAATATTGTTCATTAAGGTACGTCTTTTTTAACTGTAGGTATTTTCATGTGTTTATATGGGTTTTTATGTTAATGATTTTGAGTTTTTGTGTTATGAATATATTAGTATTTTATTCGGGTTTTTTTGGTTAGTTTAGTTGTTTGGTGTGTAGATTATTCTTGTTAAGTATGTTTGTCTATATATGTTTTAAAATTTAAGTTATAAATATACTTGGTAAGGATTTTTGTAGAGTTCTATGTAAAAATTTAAGTAGGTAAGGGAGATAAATCATTATTAAAAACTGAAATACTCATCTTATTAATAATTATTACTTTTAAGTTATTCAGTGATGTTTTAATGTTTGAAAATATTATTTAGTTATTTTTATGTGTGATTGATTAATGTTTAAAAAAATATTTAGTAATGTTTTTGTAAATTGATTTCTTGTGATTTCATCCATTTATATATTTTTAAAAATGTTTTATATATATGATTGTGTGTGAATAATAAAAAATGAACAGTTGTTTTATTTTGTAAGGCAGTATGTTTAAAGATGTTTATATTTGGCAGTAATTTATTTAAAGTTATAGATGTGTTATTGTTTCATCTGGTTAGTTAATAAGTAAGTTCATTTGATGTGGTTCAAGTGTGAGTTGTAGTTATTATAGGTGTTAAAAGAGATGTAGAAATAATAGAATTAGGTTGTTAAAAGGTGATACGATTTTGATACTGAGAAGTAAATTTGTGTTGGAGTGATTGGGTATTTTTGGGTGGGTGTTTTTTTTTTGGTTTTTTTTTTTTTTTTTGGATGTATTATTGTTATGTTTGGTCTTAGTGGGGTTAATTGTTTTAAATTGTAGGTTTGCTGTTTTGAGGTAACTTCTTTGTGGTTTTGTGTTGTTTGGGGGTTGTTTTGTAACTAAATATTCTACAAGTATTTATTTGTAATGATTTTAGTCATTTTACTTTTGGTGGTTTACCTGTCATTTGGGGTATGAGTGTATAAATGTTATTTGAAGAGTTTATGTTATGTGTAAGTTTTTTGATTTGCAATTTAGTGTTTGTAAAGGATAAGGTTAGTTGTGAAGAGGTATTTCTTTATTTCTTTCCGGTGTTTTTTTTTTTTGTTTTTTTTGTTTTTTTTTTTTGTTTTTTGTTTTGTTTTGTTTTGTTTTGTTTTTGTTTTGTTTTTGTTTTTTTTTTTTTGTTTTTTTTTTTTGTTTTTTTTGTTTTGTTTTTTGTTTTTTTGTTTTTTTTTTTTTTGCGTGTGTTTTAAATAAGGCTTGACACAGTAAGACTCTTGTGTGTTTTTGTTTTTTTTTAATTGTGGAAACATAAGCATAATGTGTTCTTTAGGTTATGAAATTGACGGGACTACATTATTGGCTACTTACTAAATCTTGTAGTTGAGAGGTTTTTGTAACTCTGATTTTGAAATCAAAGAAGAAAACTGGGGAGACGAAGGAGGTAGAGAAGTTTATCTCCTTCTGCGGCGTGGGTTTTCGCTCTCCCCGGCTGCACGCGGCTCTTGGGAGCCCGGCTGTGGCGTAGCTTCCACGTGCTGCTGGGGTTTGCTGCCGCGGGTTCCCGGACACGGCTCCGTGTCTCGGGCGCGTGGGCTGGCCAGCCTCTGTTACCGTGCGCTAGGGACCCGGCAAAGAGGAAAGGAATTTGTCCATTTACTCCGTGCTTGGCAGGAACGGTTTATTGGTCACACATGGCGCGGTTCGATGGAAGGACGCGACCGCTCCCGGTGCTCGCATGGCAGAAAATGGCGCCTGACTGCCGGCGGGATAGGGCTTTATGGAGGGGCGGGGCGAGAGGATCCACGGCCTGCCGGCCAATAGGGGCGGCTGCCGTGGCGGTGACGCCAGCAACAGCGACCAACCAGACAACCCCGCAGGGGCGGGCACCGAGCCGCGGGCTGAGCGGGATCGTATGGCTTGGGGTGGCCAGCACGGGGTTTCCCGGGGCCGGACGGCAGGGTGGTTACAGGAGCGGCACAGGGGTAAGAATCCGGCAGCAGGCAGCATGGGGCCAGAAACTGCGGGGGGGAACAACATGGGGGAAACGTGGGATTACAGAACTTATTTTAACATAAATTAAAAACCCTAATCTAAACCCAAACTCCGGGATGCAGCATCCTTCTAGGACAGAAAGGGTTTAGCGCAGAAACTGCTGGGTCTAATCTGGCGCGGGGGTTTCCGTCCGCCGGCCGGGCCGGGCGCGGGGCTCGGCGGCAGGAGAGCGGCGAGCTCTGCGCGCTGCGCGGGAGGTGCGCTCCCGCGGGGAGCCGAGCGGAGCCGAATGGAGCCGAGCGGAGCCGAGCGGCTCCGAGTTGAGGCGAGCCGAGCTGCGCCGAAGAGGCGAATCCAGCCGAGTCTAGCGGGGAACAGCCGAGTGTAGGCGAGGAGCCAAGCGGGGCCAAACCGAGCCGAGCTCCGCCCAGGGCAGCATCCCGAGCAGGGCGGGCCGCCGGGGCGGGCTCGGGGTGGACCCGGCTCTCTCTAATGGCTCCCCGTCCTGTCTCGCTCTCTACCCCTCCTTCCTCCTCCCCGTATTCCTCTTCTTTCTCTCTTTCCCCCATTTTCTGCTCTCCCCAAAGCCGACCCCTTTCTCTCCCTTTTTGGCCTCCCCTCCCGTGCCCCCCTCTACCCTTCCTTCCTCCTCCCCGTATTCCTGTTCTTTGTCCGCAGACCCTCCCCTCCTCTCCCTCCCAAACCCGAGCCCCCACTGCCCTCACTCCTTCCTGCCCTGTCTCTATCCCGCTCCTCCGTTCTATTCCTCTTCTCTCCCTCCTCTGTGCACCGTCCCTCTTCCCCGCTCCCGGCCTTTCCCTTGCCCTCCCACTTTCCTCCACAGCCCGACCTCCCGACCTCCCCTTTCTCACGCCCTGCTGTCCCTCCTCTCTTCCCGTCGCCCCGTTCCTTCTTTCCCCGCAGCCGCGGTGCTCGGGGCGCCGGAGAATAAAGCCCAGAGGGCCGGAGCCCGGCGCCCCTGGGCCCTTGCGGGAGTCCCCGCACGGGGCCGGAGGCTCTCGGCGGATCCCCCCGTGCCGGTCAAACCCCACCCGGCCCCGCCGGACCTGCGGCTTTGCAGGCATCGCGCTGAGAGCGGCCCCCGCTCTGTGCCGTGCCATCCGTGCCGCGTCCCCGCCGTCTCTGCCGCTCCCTCTCTCTGCCCCTCGCCCGTGACAGCGAGGCTGGGCAGGAGCTTCAACCCTTCTGGCGGCTGCCCCCCTTTCTCGTTGCGGCAGAGTCCCTTTCCGGGGGGATGTACATGTGGAAAGGGATGGAAGGAAGTGCTGGGCTGCTGTCCAGGGCAGTTTGACTCGTTCTGTGCCTTCTTTGGGGGCCAGGAAAAAGGGGTGAAGACTCGGGGCTCTGGTGTCATTTGGGGCACCCCAAGGTCCCTAGGAGGGGGAGGCACACTGTGGCGGAGGAGCAGGTGGGTGGTGAATGAGGGGGGTCATGCTGGGTGCCGTCCCCCAGAGGGACCCAAAGCTGCCCCAAAATGCACAGGGAGGGGGGTGTGTAGAATACTAAATCCTGTCAAGTGCTTCGTTCTTGTAGGTATTGGTAAAAATAGGAATTTGTCTCTAAATTCATTTGGGAAGAAAGCCAGAGCATCGCAGGTATGAGCTGTGAGGATGAGGAGGTGCCATCTCCTGCTGGCGGCTGTTTCAGGGGATTTGCCTCAGCTGACTTTTGCATGGAGCTGCTGGAGAAGAGGAGTTTATGGGGGGCTCCCGGGGCTGTCCTTGGAAACACGGTGAGAGCTTCGGACAGGGTCTGCGGGATCACCTGGATACGCACTTGGATACCTGGAGCATTGCTCAAAGGAGGTGCCGAGGGACAAACCTTTGAGCCGGGTAGCGGCAGCCAAACAGGTGAGCCCATGTGCGTTTGTAGCGGGGACATTTCTCCTTTCCCTTTTAAATTTCATCTTGCCAATCCCTCCCCAGTGCCTCAAGAAAAAAAAAAAAAAAAGGGGATTTTGAGGACCAAAGAAATTCCTAGTGGGGGAAGCAACTCCTCTTCCATTATTATCTGTGTTTGAGCTGGGGAGATCCCCCTTCTCTTGTGGTTTTGAGGGTCTTGACTGAAGGAAAACCTTCCTTTTCCAGGGTGTTAGGGGTATCCCAGGGGTGTCAGGGAATCCCTGTGTTCTATTTTAAATGGCAGGGGAAAAATACTGTTGTCATATGCTGGGTTTGATTTGAGGGTAACACCACCCCCCCCCCCCTCCATTTTCATCACCCTAAGGTTTAAACGGAGGGGGCAGCCCTGTTGTCCCTCCTTGTGAAGGGTTTGGATTGCGGTAAAAATCCCCCTTTCCCCATCGTTTGTGTCGCCGGCCGGGGGTCTATGTACAAATCACGAACGGGACGGGACTGCTGAGGAAGGCGTCTCGAGCTTGTTCATTTTCTCGCATCGCTCTCATGCCATGGTTACGGCGATGGGAAGATGCCAGCAGGTCACGTCCCTGGCAGCAAAGAACTTTAATGTAAATTCTAAGGTTAAGAGTTTTGACCAATCACACGAAGCAAAAGCATATTGACACCCGTTCTATCCCACCACTGCAAGCACACGTACCTTTGGTTAAAACAACGCTCGCTTCTTTCGAATGCAATGCCTGCTGGTAAGCCTTAAAACACAATGCACAGGGCTCCATTCTTAAGCTTAGAACTTCCTAATATCTCGCTAGATACACTTTTCTGTGGCTTAGGGAGTTATTCCAGACAAGCGATAATACACAGCCCATTGTTCTATTTGTAGTTAACCTCTACTTCTTATATAATTTTTCTGCTGACAAATCTTATGTCTACTGCTTAGCTCGAATCTGAGTTCTGCTGTTTCTGAGGCCTGCCTTTTGCAGCTTTCCCAAAACCCTCTGATTTTAAATTTTGCGGGATTTCATTTGAGGACAAGCCCTTCTTTTCTGCTCTTATAGGGAATGAAGTTGAAGGGGAGAATACATTTATTTGCCCTCGTTGAAGCGAGGTGAGCACCTGAGTGTGGCGTCAGTTTCGGGAGCTCAATTGAAGGAGGCTGCAGCTCTCGCAGCGTTTGAAGGGTTGAAATCGGGGTGTGCCGCTGCGTTTGAGGGCGCTTCTTCTGCCCCTGGCCCGGCAGCCAAGGCTGTGGCGCGGGAGCTGCTGGCGTTGCCTGGGGAGCTGCCGAGGTGGAAGGGGAATTGGGCGCGGCCGGGCTGCCGCGGGACTGCCAGAGCCGCGCCGGAGCGAGGCGTGCGGAGCCGAGGGAGCTTTGCCGGGCCGGCGGGCGGGAGAGGCGGCGTGGGCGCTGCGCCGGTGCCGGCCGCTCCGTCCGCTCCGGGCGCGGGGCTCGGGCGCCGCCGGGGCCCCCTGCAGCCCTCAGGAGCCGCCAGAGGAGCCGCTTTCCTGCCGGGAGCCGCGCTCCGCCCAGTGCCGGGAGCGCGGCTTTTAATTTTCCAAAGTTCCTTGATGTAGTGATTTTGAGGTGGTTTTTAGGAATTGGTTGTATCGTTTTATTTTGTTCGTAGCTGATGAATGATAACGGACGTGGTGTACTTCTTGAATGTTATGGTTCTTGTCTCAGGTGCTGATGACAAGGGTTTTTTGGGATTGAGTATTGTTGAATATTTTTTTCTCGAGGATTTGTTAGATTTTTTTTGTGCTGATTTTTTTTTATTATTTAGTAATATTTTTATGTTAAAAATATAATTAAAACAGTAAAATTTTAACAGGGTTTGTTGTTTAAGGTTTACAAAGGTTTATATGGGTCATACCATGAAGTAGAGGGTAGGTTTATAATTCTGCAGTAGTGGGTTTTATAAGTGTGAGTATGTAGTGTTCATTTTGACGGGCCTTAGGTACTGTCCTGTAGTTAATCAGTGAGGTATTTATAATATTGGGAATTGCATTATTGTTTATTGAATTAGAGAGGTTTTATTCATTCAGTTTGTTTGATTGTCGTGTATGTTTTGTTTTGTTGTTGCAGAGAATCTGGGAAATACTGTTTATGGTAACATGTTTCTTTGGTGTTCTTGATTGTAGCTGAGCAAGGGGCCACAGGTCGGTGACTCTAGGAAACTGCCAGCGGGTGAGGTGGCCTTCCTTGGCACTGGACGTGGATTCTCGTCCCCGGATGTGTGAGAGATAAGTCGAGGGCTAGGACCCTGAGAGGGAGTGGAAGCGAGGCGCTCGGAGGGCTTTTTGAGGCAGCTTTGGAGATGGGGTTGGCCCTTTAGGCCACATAAAGGAAAAGCCTCACAGTGCTGAAGTGCTCAGGGCAGAGCAGTGCTGGTGCATGGTGTGTCACTTGTCTGTCGTGCCTTCTGTGTCTTTTGCCTTAGTCCTTTGAGGGGCTTATCGGAAGCCCAGGTGTCCATCTTTGCATCTCTCATCTCTGTGTTCCTCGGGCCAGTGCCGATTCCTTCTCACCTTTGGCTCGGGAGCCCAGACAGGCATCGGCCTAGCATCCGCTCAGATGTCTTTTGAGGTCTTGTTCTGGGCTGTTCTCAACAGCTGTGATTTGTGACAATTGTGACGGCAAGGATGCGTTCTAGCAGATTAGGACTCGTACCAAGGCGGAGATCCGTAGAGCATTCTGACGCTAGGATTCTCGGGCATCCATCCCTGCCTTGCTTGGAATAGGTCATTCAGTTAGCATCTTGTTCCTGCAGGGTTCTCTGAGCCTTAGAGGCTCACCATCAGTCTCAGCTAGGTAATCTCATTCTGCAGTTTCTGGCTCCCTGAGGGCATTCTTCTTGCCCAGCGCTTTCTCCCCCTGTTGTGTCCCCTTGTTTGTCTTGTTCTGTGTCACGGGTGTCTGGGTATTTGGCCTGGAGCTGCTCTGCCCTGCTGCATAGCGTGGTGTAGGTCTAGAATGGGGCGTGTCCTGGGGCCTGGAAATTTGTAATGTGGAGTGTAATTGGACTCTAGATGGGATCTGTAGATTGATGAAGGATACCTGGAGCAGTTAAGTTATCCTGCAGTGCTCTGACTTTTGTCCTAATGTTCTTTCAGACGCAGCCAGATGGAATCCGTGGCAGAGGGCCCCGTCCCGGGTGAGGGGGGGGGTCCCCCGAGAAGGTCAGTCGCTGTTTGTCTTTGCAGGGGAAGCGTAAATGGTGCCTCTGTGTTACAGCATTGTTCTTTGTTGTTATTTTTAGGAAATAAAGCCAGATACTAGCAGTCAAGGTAAGCGGGCAAGGTGAGCAGTGACCGGTGGCAGGCAGCAGTTGTCATTGCTCTGGTCTCAATTCCCGGTGCAGCTCTTAGGCTCCGTTCTTGTTTGCGTGCTCTAGGCGGTCCGCTCGTATTATGCCGAGACCCCCCTTGGCAACTGGGCCGCAGACCCGCTTCATCGCTCTCGTGGGAATTCGGGAAGCAGTGCACGGCTCTGTGATGAAGCCTTGATCTTTGTCATTTGAAGGTGTCACCCGGGGAGCCTTCAGGAGTGGCCGAGGAGTTGCTGTAAGTCGGGGAACTAGGGAGAAGGAGCCAGGGTCCACTCGACTTTCAGCAATTCCACATCACCTTGTCTGCTCTTCACCCAGGCAGACCCTGCCACGAGGGCATTGGCCTCTGGGTGCGGCCCAAGAAGCCGGGCATTTTTTGGAGAATGGTGAGTAGCAGAACTGTTATTGGTTATTGGCTGCTGTGCAGCTAAGATCCTGCAGTGATGTTTGGTGTTCTTGATTGTAGCTGAGCAAGGAGCCACAGGTCGGAGACTCTAGAAAACTGCCAGCGGGTGAGGCGGCCTTCCTTGGCACCGGACGTGGATTCTCGTCCCCGGACGTCCGAGAGATAAGTCGAGGGCTAGGACCCTGAGAGGGGATGGAAGCGAGGCGCTGGGAGGGCTTTTAGAGGCAGCTTTGGAGATGGGGTTGGCCCCTTAGGCCACATAAAGGAAAAGCATCAGAGTGCTGAAGTGCTCAGGGTCACAGGCCCCTGGAGACAAAGACCGGTCATTTTCCCTGGGAAAGAAAAGTGGGCAGCCCAGGTTCCTGATGTCAGTTTGTAGGGTTCTCTTGGGACTGTCAGGGCAGCACAGGTTTGAGGTGGGGGCAGCTTGGGTCTGGGACACATCCTCGATCGTTTGGATTTTTGGAGGTGTCCAGCCACTCAGGGCTACAGGCCCCTGGATGCAAAGATCTTCCTTTTTCCTTGGGAAAGAAAAGTGTCCAGCCCAGGTTCCTGATGTCAGTTTGTAGCGTTCCCTTGGGACTGTCAGGGCAGCAGAAATTCTTGGTGATGGCAGGTTGGGTGTGGGACACAGCCTGCATCATTCAGATTTCTGGAGGCAACCGCGCATTCAGGGCCACTGAACTTGATCCCCAGCCCTTTTCCCTGTGAAACCCACCACTCTAGGTTCTTGATGCTAGTTTGCAGGAGGTTCTTGTCACTGCTAGGGCAGCCTGAATTTTTGGTGGGGGCAGTTTTGCTCCCTTGTAAATTCTGCGCCGTTCGGACCTTGAGGTTGCATAATGTCATTTGGGGCCACTGACCTCTGGACCCAATCGCTGGTCCTTTTCCCTGTAAAACCAAACTCTCCGTCGCCGTGTGTTGATGTCTGTTCACTGGTGGTGTGCTTCACTCCAAGGGCAGCAAGAGTTCTTGGTGTTGGCATCTGTGGTCTGTGAGAAATTGTTCGCTGTCTGCAATTTTGGATGCAATTCCTGTTTGGCTAGGGGCACACAGAGAGGAAAGACTGTTAATTTCCTTGGAAAGGAAAGTCCGACACCCCATTGTTTAAGGGGGAGACAAAGGGCTGTGTAGGGAAGGGAACTCCCCACAGGACCTTTCTTCACCTCATCCCCCACTCCAAAGTGTCGCAGCCCCCCGTGTGACAAGCCGCTTTCAGAGGGTTACCTGGGCACACCTGCATAGGGAGCTGCTAGTCCAGAGGGCCTAACAGGGCTATTCCAAGCGTTCCTCCAGGAACTATGGTTGGAACATCCAGCAGGGACTGGGGAGCAGCGGGACCCACCTGGGCACGGAGCATCCCTTTGAGAAAATGCCAAGGGAAGAGCCCTCTTGCCAAGGGGCAGCACCTGAGCAGGCCAGGCAGCATGTGGGGTTCCAGGGGAGAGCTTTCATCTTTCCTCTTTTATTGTGTCAGCCCTTCCCTAGAACCCCCAGACCTTCCACAGCACTCCCAGAAAAGAGAGGGGTTAGTAGGAGAAAAGGGGTTTAAATTGAGAGAAAAAGCTTCCTTTTTCCATTATTTCTTGTGTTCAAATCGTGAGGGAATCCACTTTCCTTGCAATTTTAATGGTCTCAGTGGAAAGAATCCCTGCCTTTTCTATGCTGTTAGGGGTGTTAATTGACAGGGAATCCCCATTTTCCCTTATTTTCCAGTTTAAATAGAAGGGGAAAACCTTGACAATGTTGTTTATGGGTTTGAATTAAGGGTAACTGCATTTGAATTAAGGGTAACCCTTTGTGTTGTCCTAAGGCTTAAATGGAGGGGAAAGCCCAGCTGTCCCTCCTTCTTAAGGGTTTGGATTGAGGGGAAAATCCCTCTTTCTTCATCACTGGAGAGATTTAAAGTGAGGAAAACACCTCTTTTCCCCGTATTCTTGGGGATTAAATTAAAGGGCAGAAGACACTAATTTGCCATTGTATCAGTTTCAGCGGAGGTAACTGCCCCATTTCCTCCTTTTAAAGGCTTCACTTAAAGGAGGCTCTGTCTTTTTCAGCATTTTAAGGGTTTAAAACTACCTTTCAGGGCAATTCTTTCTGCACCCTAGGACTAAATATCTCAGATCAGGGCAAGCCTGGCATGTACTTAATCTTTATGCTGCCCAGGAGGCTATTATTTTTTTTTTTTAATTTATAATGTAGATAGCCCTAAGTAGTAGTCCCAAGGAGACAGACTGTTCATATAATTCGTATTCTTCTCCACCCTACTTAGTCACAAGTGGAGTACTACTTAGTAGTCACTGAGGAATAATTATATAAGTTAACAGCAAATTACCAACTTATCTAGCTATGCTGCCTAAAAACCCAGTTTTATTTTTTTTTGTTTATTTTCAAATAAACCAAGTTTATTTCTTACCAGCTTTCTGTCCATTTGTTCCAAGTAGTTGTAGCAAAAAAGAAAGCACTGTCATTTCCCTGGAGAGTTTTCTTCTGTATCAAGCCCTTTACTCCCCTCGAATTCAAGTCAGAGGAGCCAAACAGCTGCAGCTGCTCTGAGGGCTTTTATACCCGGTGGGATTTGCCCCTCCCCTTTTCCGGGCATTGTGGGAATGAGAGGCGGGCCCAATCAGGGGTATATTAACCCCAGACTTTGCCAGGGGGCTTCATTCCCTCTCTGGAATCTGCTGGGATAAGAGTTCTCCTCTCATTTTGGTGAAGAGGCTCTTTCAGTTTGTCTCAGGTTGTTTTCAGCAGGTGCTTTTAGGCATCTAAAGCAACAGAGGCTTTGAAGAGACCGTGAAGAAAACACCGTTGAATACAGGGAGTATTTAATTTCACAATTTGGGTTTGTGCATTCGGGGGTGGTAAGGTGTTTTTGTAATTTCTGATTTTGTTTTGTTGTTTTTTTTGTGTGTTTTTTTTTTTTTTTTTAGGAGGAGTCCAACTTCCTGCAATTCCAGGTTGTGTCAAGTACAACATTTTTTCAGCAGATCCATCATGTCACAAATGGTATCTGCCCCGTGTCAAAGATGCTGTTTGAGATTGAGGCTTCAGATGAGTTGAGAATTGTGGCTAGGAGAGGGAGAGTGAGCAGGGTGCCTCTAATTAGGAGTTATTGTGGGGAGTTTTGAAGGCAGCAGGGTGAGAAATGGTGTCTATTTGAGGACCCCCTCAAGGCTTTTCACAAGCATAGCAGAGGCATTCGTGTGTCGTACAGCACATGAGCTCATCCACTGCACTCACAGAAATGCCATGTAACTTTGCCTCTCTCTAATCCAGGTGCCACTCATAGTAACAGCGATAGCCTTGGACTCAGGATGAAGCTGGAGACTTAAGGATCCAGGTACACTCAGAAGAGGATAAGTAGCTGACTTGCTGGGATTTGGCCCACATAACACTAAACTCATGTGTTGATTTTGCTGTTCTTTATTGTAGCCGACTAAGAGGCTAACAGGCGATCACACGGCCCTCCGAGGTAGACTCATTTCAGGTCCAACCTGGATTCACATCACCGATCGTCCAAAAGATAAGTTGGGGCCACAGCCTGGAGATGGGAGTAGTGGATTGGAAATTCCTGGGATAGATTTGAAAACTAGCAGAGGATAAAGGGGTATCTTCTAAGGGGCCTCTTAGGACAGCTAAAGGGAGAGGCTCTACTTTTGATTGCAGCTGTAGGGTGTGCAGTGCAGAACAGTTCTGGTCCGTGTTGTGTTGTCCCGTGTACTGTGTTATCTGGTGTGTCTTTGGGGTCCCTTGGATCAGATATCCCTGCCTTTTCCCCTCAAGGGCCTTAACACAAGCATCAGCCATCATCTCTGGGTTCTGGAACGCTCGCACTTCTCGGCACGATGCCGATATCATCGGTTCTTTTACCGGCTGGCTCGGCCGTCTCTCTCGGTCGCATCTCTGAAGCATCAAGTCGGACGTCTTTTGAGGCCTCCTTCCCGGCTGTATCACCGTCCATCCTTTCCAGCCACGAGCTGTAACATCCTGGGGCTTACAAGATTGTATGGATACGGAAAGCATTCTAAACATAGCATTGTCTCACAGCCATTCTGATCATTGTGACCGACAGTTCTTTTAACAGGTCACTCTATTCCAGTCTTTTCCAGGAGCTCTTCCGCTCCTTAGAGCCTCCTCCATCCACCGCCGCCAAAGCATCGGTCATCTCTTTTGGCATCCTCTCAGTCCTTGCCGTTATTCTTCTTGCCAGGAACTTATCATCCTTGTGTCACGCCGTTTGTCTCATAACGTGTTTAGCGTCCCCTCGTTTGTCCCGTCCTGTGTCACGGGTGTCTGCACATATTTGTCCCAGAGCCGTTCTGCCCTGCTGCATAGCCTGGTGTAATAGGATAGGTCTTGGGGACTTGAAATTTGCAGTGCAGGGTGTAGTTGGACTCTAGATGGTATTCCTAGATTGACATAAGGTGTTTGCAGCTGTTAAGTTATCTTGCAACCATTTGACTTTTGTCCTAACTCTCTTTCAGATGCAGGTGGATTAAATCTGTGGCAGAGCCCCCCCGTTGCTGGAAAGGGGGTTCCCCTGAGCAGGTCAGTCACCGTTTGTCTCTGCAGTGGAAGTGTAAACGGTGACTGTGTGTTACAGTACTGTTTTCTGTCTTTATTTTTAGGCATTAAATCTGGGTATCTGCAGTCAAGGTGAGCAGTGACCAGTTGCAGAAACAGTTGTTCTCACTCAGGTCTCAATTTCTGGCGCAACTCTAAAGCCTCCATTCTCGTTTGTGTGCTTTAGGCAATCCACTCGGAGTATGCCAAGCCCCCATCACCAACCAGCCGACAGACCGGGTTTCCTGTGCTTGCGGGTCCTCTGGAAGTATTTTAGGACCGTGACGAAATTTTGTATTTCAAGGTCCCATCCGGGTAGCCTTTGGCAACGGCTGAGGAGTTGCGGTGCGTTGCCGAGGTAGGGAGGGGAAGCCAGGGTCCACTTAGGTTTCAGCAATGCCGAGTCACTTTGTCTCTTCTTAACCCAGGCATACCCTGCGATGACAGCGTCAGCCTCCGAGCATGGCCAAAGCGTGCGGCCCAAGGAGCCAGGCATTCTGAGGAGAACGGCGAGTAGCAGAATTGCTGGGTTTTGTCTGTTGTACAGCTAAGATCACGCAGTGATGTTCGGCGTTCTCAATTGTAGTTGAGCAAGGGACTACAGCCCGGTGATCGTAAGAAAATTCCCAGCAGGCGAGGTGGCCTCCATTCGCACGTGACATGGATTCTCGTCCCCAGACGTCCGAGAGATAAGTCGAGGGCTACAGCCTCGAGAGGGGATGAAAGCGAGGCGCTGGGAGGGCTTTTTGAATCGGCTTTGGTGGCAGGGATGTGCAGGAAGTATCCACTTAGGCCACCTAAAGGGAAAGTTTTTCTTTTGATCACAGTGCTGAGGTTCTCAGGGCAGAGCAGTCCTGGTGTGTGTCATGTCACTTGTCTATTGTGCATTCTGTGTGTTTGGGTATTTCGTGTCACATGTCTTTTTTACCTTAGCCCTTTGAGGGGCCTATCGGAAAGCCGGCCTCATTTTTGGCATCTGCGATCTCTGCGTTCCTTGGACAGGCACCAGTGCAATAGGACTCTTGATTCTGGAGGTCAGACAGGCATCTGAATTGCATCTCTCTTTAGAAACATCCAGTCAGATGTCTTTTAAGGTCTTGCTCTGAGCTGTGTCGACGGCCACACACCGCAATGATCCATTATTAGCCGATTAGGACCGATAAGAATGCGAAGCTAGCTAGAGCCTTCGGACCGTAAGATTGTTGGCCATTCATCTCTGCCGTTCTCTTAAGAAATCATTCTGTTAGCATCTTGTTCCTGCAGGGTTCTCGGAGCCTTATCGGCTCCGAGCCGTCAGTCTCCCTAAGGTCATCTTGTTCCGCGTTCTCTCGGCACTCACCATCATTCTTGTTGCTGAGAGCTCTCTCTCCCTGTCGCGTCCCCTCGTTTGTCACGTCCTGTCCTGTGTCACGGGTGTCTGCACATTATTGTCCCGGAGCTGTTCTGCCCTGCCGCATAGCCTGGTTTAATAGCACAAGTCCCGGGGACCTGCAATTTGTAATGTAGGGTGTAGTTGGGCTCTAGATTGTATTTGTAGATTGAAATAACATGTTTGGTGCTGTTAAGTTATCCTGCAGCCGTTTGAGTTTTGTCCTAACTTTCTTTCAGATGCAGATGGATTACATCTGTGGCAGAGCAGGCCAGTCCTGGGTGAGGGTGCTTCCATGAGCAGGTCAGTTATTGTTTGTATTTGTAGGGGAAGCATAAATGGTGACTATGTTACAGCACTCCTCTTTGCCTTTATTTTAGGAAGGCAGATGGCAGCAGTCAAGGCCAAGCGTGCAAGGTGAGCAGTGGATAGAAGCATAAATGGTGACTATGTTACAGCACTCCTCTGTTGCCTCAGCATTCTTAGGAGACAGTGAGTAGCAGAATTGTCAGGTTTTGGCCGATGTGCTGGTAAGATTGTGCCCTGATGTTTGGTTTTCTCTCACTTGGCAGACCAAGAGATAACAGCCCGGTGACAGCTGGAACTTCCCAGACAGGGAGGCGGCCTTCCTCTGCACCCGACAGGGATTTGGATCCCCAGATGCGTGCAAGATAAGTCGAGGGCTACGACCCACAGAGGGGATGGAAGCGGGGTGCCAGGTCGGGACTTCCCAGGAGGGGTTTTTGAGTCAGAGATGGAGACAGGGATGTCCAAGAAGTGTCCCCTTAGGCCGCCTAAAGGGGAAGTGTCTCTTTTGCTCACGGCGCTGAGGCGCGCAGGGCAGAGCAGTTCTGGTGTGTGTTGTGTCACTTGTCTATTGTGCGTTCTGTGTTGTTTGGGTCTCTCCTGTCACATGTCTTTTACCTTAGGTCTTTCAGGGGCCTATCAGTGACTCTGGTCTCATTCTTGTCATCTGTCATCTCTGTGTTCTTTGGCCTGGCACCAGTGTCATAGGACTTTTGACTCGGAAGTCTGGGCAGGCATCAGAATTGCATCTCTCCTTAGAAGCATCCAGTCAGATGTCTTTTAAGGTCTTGTTCTGAGCGGTATCGACAGATACTCACTGCAATGATGCATTATAGCGGGTTAGGATTTGTGAGAATGCCAAGCTAGGTAGATCATTCTTACCGTAGGCTTCTCAGGCATCCGTTTGTGCAGTTCTTGGAAAACATCATTCTCTTAGCATCTTCTTCCTCCAGAGTTATCTGGACCTCATCTGCTCGCCCTCGGTCTCACCTAGGTCATCTCGTTCCGCTATCTCTCAGTCCTTGCGGGCATTCTTTTCGCCAAGAAATTTCTCTCCCTGTCGCGTCCCGTCTTTTTTCATGTCCTGTCCTCTGTCACGGCTGTCTGCACATTATTGTCCTGGAGTTGTTCTGCCCTGCTGCATAGCCTGGTTTAATAGCACAAGTCCCGGGGACCTGCAATTTGCAATGGGGGATATAGTTGCACTCTTGATGGTATTCCTAGCTTCTCACAAGATGTTTGGAGTTGTTAAGGTGTCCTGCAGCTGTTTGAGTTTTGTCTTAACTTTCTTTCAGATGCAGATGGATTACATCTGTGGCAGAGCAGCCCAGTCCTGGGTGAGAGTGTTTCCATGAGCAGTTCAGTCATTGTTTGTATTTGCAGGGGAAGCATAAATGGTGACTATGTTACAGCACTCCTCTTTGCCTTTATTTTTAGGAAGGCAGATGGCAGCAGTCAAAGCCAGGTGTGCAAGGTGAGCAGTGGACAGAAGCAGTTGTTCTCGCTCAGGTTTCAGTTTTTGGTATAACTCTAAGTCTCTGTTCGTGTGCTTTAGGGAATCCACTCAGACTATGTGTAGCCCCCGTCACCAACTGGCTGCTGGACCGGGTTTCCTGCACTCGTGAATCCTCTGGAAGTATTACAGGACTCAAGTATTTGAAGTATTACTTCAAATTTTGTATTTCAAGGTCCCATCTGGGTAGCCCTCAGGAACGGCCGAGGAGTTGCACTGAGTCAGGGCGGTAGGGAGGAGGAGCGAGGGTCCACTCAAGTTTCAGCAACGCCCAGTCACCTTGTCTCCACTTAACCTAGGCATACCTTGCGATGACAGCCTCTGCCTCCAAGCACGGCTGAAGTGTGCAGCCCGGGCACTCTTAGGAGACAGTGAGTAGCAGAATTGTCAGGTTTTGGCCGATGTGCTGGTAAGATTGTGCCCTGATGTTTGGTTTTCTTTCACTTGGCAGACCAAGAGATAACAGCCCGGTGACAGCTGGAACTTCCCAGACAGGGAGGCGGCCTTCCTCTGCACCCGACAGGGATTTGGATCCCCAGATGTGTGCAAGATAAGTCGAGGGCTACGACCCACAGAGGGGATGGAAGCGGGGTGCCAGGTCGGGACTTCCCAGGAGGGGTTTTTGAGTCAGAGATGGAGACAGGGATGTCCAAGAAGTGTCCCATTAGGCCGCCTAAAGGGGAAGTGTCTCTTTTGCTCACGGCGCTGAGGTGCGCAGGGCAGAGCAGTTCCGGTGTGTGTTGTGTCACTTGTCTATTGTGCGTTCTGTGTTGTTTGGGTCTCTCATGTCCTATATCTTTTTTACCTTAGCTCTCTGAGGGGCCTCATTCTTGGCATCTGTGATCTTTGCATTCCTTGGCCTGGCACCAGTGCCATAGGACTTTTGACTTGGAAGTCTGGGCAGGCATCAGAATTGCATCTCTCTTTAGAAGCATCCAGTCAGATGTCTTTTAAGGTCTTGTTCTGAGCAGTATCGACAGATGCTCACTGCAATGATGCATTATAGCGGGTTAGGATTTGTGAGAATGCCAAGCTAGGTAGATCATTCTTACCATAGGCTTCTCAGGCATCCGTTTGTGCAGTTCTTGGAAAACATCATTCTCTTAGCATCTTCTTCCTCCAGAGTTATCTGGACCTCATCTGCTCGCCCTCGGTCTCACCTAGGTCATCTCGTTCCACTATCTCTCAGTCCTTGCGGGCATTCTTTTCGCCAAGAAATTTCTCTCCCTGTTGCATCCCCCCATTTGTCATGTCCTGTGTCACGGGTGTCTGCACATATTTGTCCCGGAGCTGTTCTGCCCTGCTGCATAGCCTGGTTTAATAGCACAAGTCCCGGGGACCTGCAATTTGTAATGTAGGGTGTAGTTGGGCTCTAGATTGTATTTGTAGATTGAAATAACATGTTTGGTGCTGTTAAGTTATCCTGCAGCCGTTTGAGTTTTGTCCTAACTTTCTTTCAGATGCAGATGGATTACATCTGTGGCAGAGCAGGCCAGTCCTGGGTGAGGGTGCTTCCATGAGCAGGTCAGTTATTGTTTGTATTTGTAGGGGAAGCATAAATGGTGACTATGTTACAGCACTCCTCTTTGCCTTTAGTTTTAGGAAGTCAAGGCAGATGGCAGCACTAAAGGTCAAGTGTGCCAGGTGAGCAGTGGACAGAAGCAGTTGTTCTTGCTCAGGTTTGCTTTTGGTGCAACTCTAAGCCTTCCTTCATGTTTGTGTGCTTTAAGGAATCCACTCAGAGTATGCATAGCCCCTGTCAAAAAACTGGCTGATGGTCTGGGTTACCTGCAGTTGTGAGCCCCCTGGAAGTATTACAGGCCTCTGTGATGAAGCCTTCAAATTTTGTATTTCAAGGTCCCATCTAGGTAGCCCTCAGGAATGGCCGAGGAGTTGTGGTGAATCGGGAATGTAGGGAGGGAGGAGCAAGGCTCCACAAATTTCAGCAACGCCCAGTCACCTTGTCTCCGCTTAACCTAGCCATACCCTGCGATGAAGGCGTCTTCCTCCGAGCATGGCCGAAGCGTGCAGGCCACGCACCCGGGCATTCTTAGGAGATGGTGAGTAGCAGAATTATCAGGTTTTGGCCGATGTGCTGTTAAGATTGTACACTGATGTTTGGTTTTCTTTTGGCAGACTAAGAGACAACAGCCCGGTGACAGCTGGAACTTCACAGATGGGAAGACTGCTTCCTTTTGAACCCGACTGGGATTTGCATCCCCAGATGTGTGCAAGATAAGTCGAGGGCTTATCTTACGACCCACAGAGGGGATGGAAGCAGCGTGCTGGGGTGGGACTCCCGGGAGGGGTTTTTGTGTCCGTTTTGGAGATGAGGATGCCCAAGAAGTGTTTCCTTAAGCCACCTAAAGGGAAAGTGTCATTTTTGCTCTCAGTGCCGGGATGCGCAGGGCAGAGCAGTTCCGGTGTGTGTCGTGTCACTTGTCTATTGTGCAGTCTGTGTTGTTTGGGTTTCTAATGTCACAGGTCCTTTTTACCATAGCCCTTTCAGGGGCCCATCGGAACATGTTCTTGTTCTTGGCATCTGTCATGTTTGCATTCCTCGGCCCGGCACCGATGCCTTAGGACTTTTGACTCGGGAGCCCTGAGAGACATCGGAATCGCATCTCTTTTTGGAAGCATCCAGTCAGATGTCTTTTAAGGTCTTGTTCTGAGCGATATTGGCAGATACACACCGCAACGATCTCTTGTAGCAGATTAGGACTTGTGAGACTGCTAAGCTAGGTAGATCATTCTTACGGTAGGCTTCTCAGGCATCCGTTTGTGCCGTTCTCAGCACAAACGTTTCTTAGCATCTCGTTCCTGCAGGGTTCTCTGAGCCCCGTCGGCTCGCCGTCAGTCTCACCTAGGTAATCTTGTTCCACATTCTCTCGGTCCTCGAGGGCCGCCTTCTTGCCGAGAGCTTCCTCTCCCTGTTGCGTCCCCCCGTTTGTCATGTCCTGTGTCACCGGTGCTGTCTGTGTATTTGGTGTGGATCTGCTCTGCCCTGCTGTATAGCCTGGTGTAGGTATAATAGGACAGGTCCTGGAGCCTGGAAATTTGTAATGCAGGGTGTAGTTCATCTCTAGATGGTATTTGTAGCTTGACGTAAGATGTCTAGAGCTGTTAATTTATCCTTCAGCTGTTTGACATTAGTCCTAATTTCCTTTTAGATGCAGATGGTTTCAATTTGTGGCAGACCGCTCCATCCCTGAGAAGGTCAGTTGCTGTTTGTTTTTGTAGGAGAAGCAAACGCAACTGTTACGGCTCTGTTTTTTGTGCTTATTTGTATGAAGTTATGTGGGATAACCACAGCCACGGTGAAGTAGGCAAGGTGAGCATTGAGTAACAGACAGAAGCAGTTGTTTTTGCTCCGGTCTCAATTTCTGGTGAAACTCTAAGTATCCTCTATTGTGTCTTTTATTTTAGGCAGTCCTCTTGCAATACGTCTCTGGTCCCAGATGTCCGAGGCCAGGCGGCTGCAAGCTTAAGGTATAGGTGGATGTAATTGTCAGGTCAGGGTCGTGTTGTTTTCACAGTATCTCAGTCTGGGTTTTTTTGTTTTGTTTCTTTGCAGGTGCTGTCGCTGCCCTAGGCACACGAAGGAACAGAGGCGAGCGGGTAAGTCGGCATTTAGGCAGGGTGACTCATAGGTGACCGTTACGCAGCAGCACGCTAAGCGTGTACCTTTTCCTTTTGCAGGTTTCCTCTGGGCAGCCCGTGGAGTCGAATCAAGATTTCAGGTGAGCCGGGGCAGCGGCCCATCGGAGTTCCGGGGATTCCTCTTTTGGAGGGCGCTAGTTGCATTTTTCGTTTTGTCTTAGGTACGGTGAGGAGGCACGTAGCCAAAGTTTGGAAACGGCAGCACCCAAGTGGACGTAGAGAGCGTCTCACCATCCACATCCAACTGACAATGGCTTTCGTCCGGTCATCTTGCAAAAGCTAAGTGCCGGGGCCAGTAGGGGGAGAAGGGGAAAAATCCTTTACTATCACAGGAGACAATTAGCTTAGAGGAGAGGTGCACAGGGGAACGGGCCCCTCGGAAGCAAAGGGAGAGGTTTTCTCCTCAGCCTCACCAGAGTCTTCGCTGGGTAGGGCAGTTCCAATCCGTCTCCGCGTCCTCACGAGGTTTGCGTCGGCGGCCTTCTTCGACTCTCGACATCGTCGTGGATCTTTTCACCCGAGGAGCCCGCCTTCACATCCAGAGCTATAGCCACGGTCACGCCGTAGTCATCGCTTTCTTGTCTAGGCCTACTGAGCTTCTTAGGCTTCCTCTTAAGTCCTTTGGCACTAACATCTTGAAAGGAGTTAAGTTTCATCATCACGTGCTATTGCCCTAGGCTTTCTTTCCTTTGGCATCATTGGCCTATGACTCATCTCGGGCTAGGAATCTTGGGTCCATAAGGTGGAACTGCCAGCCAGTTTCCACTCGTGTCTGCGTTACATTGTCCGTGTCCATTGATTTCTGTGTCATAGGCCTTTGTTACATCTCGACACTTTATCGGCGTCATTCTGTGCCGTATCGGCCATATTTTACTCGCGTACCTTCCCAGATCTCACTTATTCCGGCATCTTTACATTTTTACTTTTTGAGACTGGAAGAAGTACACAAGATGTTCTCATCCATTTTCCTTCTCACCTTCGGTAGCGCCTTCTCTTCCCGTGCCATTCTCTCGGACTTCTAGAGGGAGCATATTAGACCCTCATCACCTGACTGCAGTAGTTCCGTAGCTTCCGCCTTCTCGAAGGGTATAGGGCTCAACAATTAATCTTCCGGAGAGTTATGTCAAGTCCTCACTTATATTGTATCTATCTTGGCTTATATTGTACGTGCTTAGGTTGTACCTACCTATGTTGGCTTATACTGTATGTGCTTATATTCTATGTACTTATGTCGTATGTACCTCAGTCAGTTTATATTGTATGTACTTATACTGTATGTACCTACTTTGGCTTATATTGTGCGTACTCATACGGTATCTACCTACCTTGGCTTACGTTGTACGTGTCCCTAATGTACCACTTACGATCAGAGCTGCCCTGTCCAGGCACATAGTCACGGTTAGGTAGA